>NW_009191350.1:0-5152 GCF_000690835.1 Fulmarus glacialis | reverse complement strand
GGCCGCCGGCCCCGGCGGGCGCAGCGGAGCATGGTGCGCTCCCGCTGTTGTGCTGAGGCACCTACGTTTCCACCGCGTTTGAAAGTGGAATTCATTTGGCAACTGTGGATGGAGGCGAAAAGCTGGTGTGCTTCACCCGTGAATTATTCTCTAGAGCTACGTAAATGCTGCTAAGTCGGTGCGCTTGGATACAAGTGGCTGGTGGGTGCTAATGTTGGTGCCTGTGACTCCCTAATCCATTTCCCCTAAATGCTTACAGTAACAACTTACGTTCATGTATGTTTTCAAGGTAAGAGCTACAACAGTAAGTGCTCACCAGAGTAGATGTAGATGAGCATTTATACAGCTAGTCTGAAAATGCTTTTGGTTTGCCGTTTCGTCAAGGAGGGAACATAAGCACTTAAGCACTGCCACAGTTCCATGTGAACAGGTGTTTGACCTGACCAGTGAATTAGAAATTGTGATGATATGCAATAATTGCCTAATGAAAAAACAGTGGGAAAAAAACAAAGTTAACCCTTCCAAATGGATTATTTTGGGTTCTGCCCACAGTCTGGCAGTATTTAAGTACCTTGTCCTTCGCCTCCAAAGCTGGATTCTTTCCTTTCTAAGGAAAATGGTTATTGCTCCCTTTTTTCTTTTGTATTGTGTTTGAAGGAACAGATGTTCCTATATGGCAGCATCTGCTGCTGCATGACTTATTTTCTGCAACATAGTAATTATTTAGACTTTTGAAATGGAGAACAGTTGGGTAGCTAGCTATCCAAGACACTTCAGTAGTCAGATATACCCTCTTGCCTCACTCAGAATGTTACCACTCTTCTTAACTAGCTGAGCCAGTTGTGGCTTGCTTTATGTTGCTTTATATTTATTTTTAGCTACTTTGTCAGTTGAAACTTAAGAGGAAAGACCACGATAAAGAAACTAAGTACCTCTCTGAATTTAGTATTCCTGGCTAAAGTATTGTGAATATTTCTAGTTTTGCTTTAGTCTTGAAAACAATCATCTGTGTCATTTTGATCTGATCTGTTCTAGATTTGATATTTCTGTTACTTGTCTTTTATTTACAAGATTTTCCTTCAGCTTTGTTAATACTTGGATGCATTCTGTAAGATGCAAGCCATGAGCTCTGCATCAAGCAGACATTCTTATCTAATCTAAGGTTTCTGCTTGCTGGCTGTAGGACAGGCTAAATCTGCTGGGGCATGTTTTTATATGATGGCCATTCCCCCTTTTCCCCCGCACATGCGTATATCTCAGCTGTTGAAGCACAGCTCCCACATATCCTTTCTTTGCATTTGGGAGAATACAGTGGGTGACACTGTAAGTAGGGAAGGGTGTAATAGTACTCTTCAGCTTGTCTGTCTTGGATGCATCTACGAGATTTTGTTATTATACAGATATTCTTAGATGCACGAGGTACAAAAACAAGGTCTTTTTTTGGGGCAGGGGGAGTAGGATATTTTTCCACATATTCCTACTGTAGTGCAAGAGAAGTATATAGCAGATTATCTGAAGTCTGTCTTCTGCAGTGATCACCTTGCCTTATTCCTTAAATTTCTCTGCTCCCTAAACTGGCTTTCAAAGCATAAGCTTATGCCCTTTCTTCTCCAATTGTTTATTTGACTAGTCTGCAGGACCAGATTAAAAAAATAATGTGCCCACGTAACACAGACTGCTACCTGAGATAGCTTCACATGCAGGCACCATGCTGCAGCTTGAGCAGCGTAGTGCTGCATTTTCCTGTTTATCTTTTTTCTTCAGTGACAACTCCCCCAGCATAATAATTGGCATGTTTCCATGTGCTCAGGGGAGCCAAGCTAGCTATTGCCAGCAGACTATCCGAGGGGAGAAAGGAGGAAATCTCAGTTCAACTCTGTTCAGCATCTTTATGAATGAAAAATTATTTGTCTTGTTTATTTCTCTTAGCCCCTGCATATTGGAGACTAAAAGACTATCCGGAAGAGAATTCTCTGCTGTTCCCCATCCAGGAGAAGGAGAGAATTTTCTCTTGTTCTTAAACTTAAAATCCTTTCAGTAGGCCTGCAAGGTGTGTTGGACCAGAGTTAATTTTTTTTTGCTGTACTTTTTAGTCTTTGGTTTAGTAACGATAAACTGAAGCATGGCCTTGGATTCATGGTTAAGACTTGAGGGGAGGAAAGGGAGTACTAGTGCGTTTTCCCTCTATTTTATCAAGGCATCCAAAGCAGCAGTTCTCCAGTAAGCTAAAATAATGGAATAGTCATGAAAACAGGCAGAGTGCTTGCGAATTATAGACTGCTGGTTGTCTATTAGCCAAAGAGGAGAAATTTTAAAAATTTCATTATGTAAGAGATTGACAGTTGGATCCTGCAAGGCAATGGTGCAAGTCAGGCATCATCTAAAAATATTTAAGATAGTATAATGTGGTTGTTAGTAAAGTCCAGAAGAGACAGAACAATTTCAGAGAACCTAATATAAAGCTAAGTGAATGGATAGCACAAAGACAAGTGACATTTATTTTTAAGAAATTCAAAGTAGCGTACATTAGATGGAATTATGTAAATGCCTTTTACAAGATAACTTAGAATGCAGTGAGTTGTATTGTTTCAGCAAAAAGTATCTTGTCATTGGTGACAACTCAATTTAAATTTAGTAAAAAATGCAAATTAGTCTGACTGCATAAGGAATATAGAAAATTTAGTGTCTTTGTAAAACAGTGGTGTACCGTTACACCAAATATCATTGCAGCTTTAGTAGTCTTGTTGCTATAGTCAGTGTATAGAGGATTTAGAGATGGGAATGACTCAGATGAGAGTAAAACTTTAATGTGAAAAGACATTGAAAGCTTTGGAATCCCTTTCTGTATATATGAAAAATATGTAATATATGTAAACATATGAAAAATATGTAAACATACATGAAAAAGAGTAGGAAACAAAGTCTATTAAGGCCTACCAAATTTGAAGTTACAGGAAAAGATTTTTGGCTTGGGAAGCTCCTGAGTGCTAGACTAACTATCAGTTGTAGGCATACCGGGGGAAGTGCATTTGTATTTTTTTAGCTGAAACTCTTTTGTAGATAACTGCTCTTTGCCACTTCACTCCAGTGTCCTGCCTCTGGCTGGTTCTCTGCTCAGCTTCAGTATGGCTCTATTCAGCCTTTTCTGTAATTCAGGAACCAAGGAAAACTCAGTGAAATTCAGAATTGATTAAATTATTTGTTAAAGTAAATATAATACATGACCAGTTTATGCATGTCACAGGCATAAGGTTTTTTTTAATAGAGGTTAAAGCCTTTAGGAGACCTCCAAGTAGTAATAAATATTATTATCTCTAAGAGGTGCTAAGAAACATTGGAAAGAGATTGAAGTCTCATATCCTGGGACATACCAGGCTGTAAGTGAAGGTAATCTGCTTTTCATTGTTTTCCTGCTGCACTATTTTTCTTGAAACAGCTGGAAGTATCTGCTTTAAGAGATTTGATTCTTATGAGGTGTATTAGTTTCTTCCTGTAGGGAAGTGTTCATCCTCCTTTCCACCCCCCCACTCCCCCTCCTTCTTAGTCTGGGAAGTACCTTTAAGTCTCATACAGTTCCTCAGTGCTATTTTGGTCAGTATGTGACTTTTTATCAAACTGTTCTTCTGTCTTTTTTTCTTACGCTAGAAAGGCTGTAACAGTTTTGTTTACTGTGAGCTACTGCGGTGGTTAGAGCATATCAACCTTGAGCGGGAATGTCTAATGGGATTCCCTTGCGGTCTGTGTGGCAGTGGCTCAGCCTTGTCAGAAGCGAGGCCCTGCTATGAGGAAGGCTGCCAGCTGCAGTTAGTGCAGGTGTGATCACTGAGACTTTTCTAGCAGATGGAAGTGGAGGCATATAGTGTACCTTATGGAATTAGGTGTTGCCTGCAGAACGAAGCCTGTGATTTTCCAGAAAAATACATATTTTTAGCAGTCCCAGGTGAATTAGCAGCTCACTTCAATTTTTAGGATCGTTCAGAGGAAATAACATGGATATAATACTGCATTGTTCTTATAATCAGTGTTACACTGTTTAATCAAACTTCAAGATCAAGCTAAAATTCTATGGTTTTAAAATGGTAGTTCATAAAAGTTTGTTCTAGTAATCCTTCAAGCATCAAATCATGCTTGATTTGTCCTTTTGTTAAAACAGTGCTTTGAGAACTCTCTAAATAATTAAGGCAGGTAGATATGTGACCTTTTCATAATGTCATACCTTAACAATATTGACTTCATGTTTTGTTCTAGTTTTGATATCAAATATGTTGCTGCTACCTGTTGAATTTGTAGTTTCAGTCAGAATTTGTAAATATATGCATTTTTTTAAAAAAAAAGCAACCCCCCCCCTAGATGTTTAATGATTTCTGAATAACCTTGCTGTGTGCAAGCAAGTCAAATGAATATACTTGGTTTAAGATTTACGTTTAGGGCTGAATTCTTAAGAGATTTTTTCTTTTTTTTTTCTCCTTTCTTTCTTCATTTTTTTGTAGAGTAGGAGTTACAGACCTGTGACCTGTTAATCTAGAGTAAAGGAAAAAGGAATATATTGTTTGTCATAAATTATTTTATTTGCATCTGATATCTTAAAAATACACTGCTTGTACTTCTGGAACCATGGAGAGAATGCTTATAAAATGTAATGCTAAGAGAACAGAATACTTAGTGTGGGGTGGTTTTTTATTATTTTATTTTGTTATTCTTGGTGGTCGGTTAGTGCTCGACATCTCATGTGGGCGATCTCTGAAAGGGAAAAGTCAAGCTATACTGGACAGAATGAAACAGGCTGCATTGGACATCCATTCTGATATATTGTTTAATATTAAACAATATACTTAAACAAGATTGCGTTTGTCTAAAGGGATTTTAATTTAAGAAATCTATTTCACTGGCAGTCAGCCCTAATGCTTCAGCTGGATGGCATTCATTGGTCATCAACATCACATTATAATATCACTTCTATACCATAATAAATGAAAAATGTTTTATGGTCGTTAAAGTGCGAGTCAGAAACTACAGCAAAACTAGCTGCCTGGAATGTTCTAATTTTCTTTGGAGATAACTATTCCAGAAGTTTCTGTGGATGTGCAAAGCTGTATTATTTTTGGCAAGAGTTGCAGTGGTTTCTTTTTATTTTTTTTTTTTTCCCCGCCCG
>NW_009191349.1:0-212 GCF_000690835.1 Fulmarus glacialis | reverse complement strand
TAGCGGTATGACAAGACAATTCAGTCTAATTATAAGAGAGATCAGCTTGAAGATGCCACGCAAGGATGTCAGTCGCAATGGAAGTACAGAATATAAATAAATATATATGTGTAAAAACAAACAAAAGCCTATCAAAACAACTGAGAACAAAACCCGATTCCTGCACTACATTCGGTAATTAAATATTTATCAGAGGAGAGGAAGTAAAATCC
>NW_009191348.1:0-966 GCF_000690835.1 Fulmarus glacialis | reverse complement strand
GGGGCAGCGCTTCGGGTCTGCGGGGGGAGCGGCTATCCGTCTTTTCGGCGTAAAACAAGGGGCAGCTTAGCTAGCGTGTCATTTTAAGCAGCACGGGCTGTATAGCTTAGCGTCAGGGACGTAATTCAAGCAGAAAACGAATTGGGAAGGACTTCAGCTTTAAATGTAAGGGAGCTGAGGACTTTACAGGATTATGTTACAGCCGTTGGGAAAAGCCTTTGGCTTCTCCGGGCGCTGGATTTCCCTCAGACTGCGGAACCAGGACCAGAGATGAACACGGAATATCAATTCCCTCAGACTGAGGAACCAGGCCCAGAGATGAACACGGAATATCAGCTCCGTCGCCGTTGGTAGGCGTCTTCCCTAACTAAAGGTTATCTCAATTCAGCAGCATCGCAGCTGAGCCTGGAGGTTTACTCAGCTCTTCCTCCAAATTCCCCTTCACTTCGTCTCTTGGGGGAGGAATCAGCTCTAGATTTGGGAGCAGAAACAGGGATTAGTCATAAAGATAAAACATCAGTCTTGTCACAAACGAGATGCTATTCCTGATGTAATTCCCCAGGTCTCGGGCAGCCAAGGCCGGGGGAGCGTCAGGGCTGTGCTGAATCCCGCAGGAGAATTCAGCCCTCCGTACTGAAACCTTATCTAGAGATAAGCCAGAAAGGATTTACAAAGGCCCGACTTTGGAGGCTGCAGGAGCGTTTGTGTCATGTCGGCAGCAAAGAATTGCAATTACCCGGCGTGTCGGTACACTGATAGCGCCGGGCGCCTGCGGGACATCAGCAGAGATAACTGCTGACAATTAGTACACCGTGTCCACAAGCCTAACGAGCAGAAGCCACGAGTTGGTAACAGATCATGTCTCTGCATGACATGATCAAAAACACGTCTCCCACAGATGTGCTTACGGGGGAAACTGAGGCAGGGAGGTGCAACGGCTTGGACAGGGCTGCAGGACGGGAGCGG
>NW_009191347.1:0-2795 GCF_000690835.1 Fulmarus glacialis | reverse complement strand
GGGGGGGACGGCACGGCTGAGCTTGCCGTGATGGAGAGGGGAGCGGGGGGATTGGGCATGCAAAGCGGGAGGGAGCTCTGCAGGCAAAAAACCCCAAACCTCAGCTGTCATCGGGATAAAATAATGAACGGCTGAGACCTAGGCTTGGTAAAGCAAACGTGTTCAGGAAAGCCTGTAACCTCATGCTTGCTTTTAAGCCCCACTGGTGTCAAATCAGTGCTGTCCTGAGGAACAGTAGATTTAAGCATGTACTTAAGAGTTTCCTGGATTCGTGGCCGAGGACGGAGGCGGCCGGCCAGCGCGGTTGCAAGCTGCGGGCATGGGTTTTCTCCACATGGTCACAGCCGCAGCAGAGCAGAGCCGAGCCTGCTCAGAGTCAGCTCTGAGTTTTGATGTATAATTGCATGCAATTCCCATCTAGGCTCAGGAAAGCTGAACAGGGGCCTTGTTTACTTTAGCCTTCTTATTTTTTCCCCTGAAGGCAAGCAAGCAGGGATAGGTTTCAGCCTGGTGGCTGCTTGGGCCAATGACGCAAAGGAACAAGGGCTCGTTTGCGCCGTCCTGCTCAGCCTGTGCTAGTCTCTGGGTACTATAGCCTGACTCGTAATGTTAATGAAGTCCCTTAACATAAACACCGCTTTTCTAACACACTCCTAGGGGACATGGAAAAATCCCTTGGCTTCAGCTCAGGAAAAGGCTGGGGCAAACAGAGACACATAGCGCATATAATCCACCGGAGGAAAAAACCCTGATTATTTCCAACAGGTCTAGGTAGTTGTTTAAACACGATCTTTGTCTTGCCCCCTCTCTTCCTAGCTGCCTTGTGCCCATCCTTGCAGGCGGCAATGAATTAAACTGATGCAACAGGTTGGCTTCTTTGCATCGCCTGCTTACTCCTGATGAGGTTGCCAGTTGCTTGGATGCTCTCCTGGCACAATGATCTCACGGAGGTATCAGGTCAGACATGCCTTGCACCAGAAGGGCATCCTGCTCTTCTAAACCAGCCTCTGAAAGTCTCTGTTGCCAGACAGAAACTCTTTGACAGACAGAGATTGTCTATTGTTGTTTTCTCAGACAAAATGGCATGCATTGTTTTTAGTGGAGTGAACCTGGACTGTCTCTTCAAATGGTAAATTATAGAGAAAAGGGAGTTCTGTAAGGACCAAAATTGTTTCAGCTGAGAAAGCTAGACGGAAAAACTCACAAAATATCACAATAGGCCTTCTTTTAAAAAACTTTTTTTTGCAATTGTATGAATAATTTCAGAAGTGTAAAACTGTAATGCAGTTTAACAAAAAGACATAAGTTAAAAAATGAAAGTGGGAGAAAAAAAATTAAATAGCTCCCAATCGCTTTGAGTTGGAGGAAGCATTTGGAGCTGGAACAAAACAAAAGACGGGCAGCTTTTCCGTTGTTCCCTCAAAACTTAAAAATTTTTAGCCTGATGCCAAGTCATCAATTTTAACTTAGCCTAAATTTCACTTTGGCATCTGAACTAAAAAAACCCCTCTCTTATGCAGTGCTAGTACTGAGCTAAATGGTCTGCCCAGACCTAGTCAGACCTAGGATTCACTCCTCTAAACAAATTTTTTCCTGAGGTTTTACCGTATCGGACTTATTCCTCATGCTGGTGAATAACAGCCCTTCCCTTGTCCAGCTATTGGCATCTGTCAAAGCAGAAAATACCTCTTCTTCTGCACATTGGCCACAGTGGGCAAGGCTGAAGGTCCCTGTTCCACGGGTGGAGGTGGGGCATGGGGGTGTGACTGGAGTGCCCCGGCATGATGGAAAGCATTAATATTTCCCAAAAGAGAAGACAAACTTTCATTTGTGAAACTCATGTTATTTCCCTGGTCTTGTACACATCCACGTGGCCTTCCTGGAGACCTGGGAGAAGTAGGTAGGCTAGAGTCTTGGGTGCAATGCGATGGTCTTTAGTCCATCTGGCAAAATTAGGAACAGCCCAGCGCAAAATAAGGTTTGTTGTCTGGGGATGAAAAGCAGAATAAAAAATGGTGGGGGCTACTACCAGTTTGAGCCTGGTCTGAGAATCGTAAAGTCCTCGCTTAACTGCATCCCCACCTCCATCTCACCTACCTATAACGATACTCACTGCTGAGCCAGAAGCCTGACCAGAGCTAGGTGTCTGCGGTCAGTGTAGAGACCAGCACCCCCAGCAGTAACCCACCCCCTCCGGAGGTGTCCGTGGGGACAGGGGGACCCGGGGAAGGGGTCCCTGCGGAGGGGCCGGCTTCTCTCCATTGACTGGACAGGGAACATGCAAGGGGCTCGCAAGGTTTTGATCCCTTACGTCGGGTGAGGTGACTCGCTGCTGACTGAAGGGAAGGGACGTAAAGACGTATCTGAGCAAATAAGAGGAGGGTGAAGTCTTGAATATGAAATTCATCTGTCTGGCTGGTACTATGACCTGTAGAGGCTGCAGTTTGTGTCCTGTAAGTTTATGTGTGGCTTCCAACCTGAACAGACTGCGTCTTCGGAGAGCGTCTCCAATGTAGCAGTGATAGAGCTCTGTTTTTCATGACTGACAGGTTTCATGACTCTCGTGAAGAAGAGTTGTGAAATTTATCTTCTTGCCAGAATCCGCATGAAAATGGTGCATTTTCCCCTTGAGAAGGCCCCTGAAACCGATAGCCGTCACCCAAAGAGGCCGTGAAATTCTCAAGCTTGCTGTAGCACATCAGTCCTTCCCCTCCGAGCGAGCGATCCGAGGGAGCACGCAGCGCATCCCCGTGCGCTTTGCAGCCTGCCTCGGCAGCGGCGGCGGGCAGGGGCCG
>NW_009191346.1:40536-58017 GCF_000690835.1 Fulmarus glacialis | reverse complement strand
GAGCGGGGCCGCTCCGGCGCGGCCACGAGCTCCCCCCTGTTAGTGCTGCCGCGTTCCCCGGCTGTTGCTTATCACTTCTTAATACTGTCCTTTTTGGCAGAAAAAGGCTCTGCTTCCTTCCGGGAGAAGGGAGCCCTGTTGGCTCCTTCCCTGGAGACTGGAACTGTGGCAAGGTTGAAATTCAGCTGAAAACTCCAGTTTTTGGCATCACAAAAGCAGTTTGGTTTTTTTTCTGCAAAACCTGCAGTGTTGGGGAGAGGGTGGGTACAGTTAACGACAATTGGTACTGTTAGAGCAGTGACTCAGAAAGGTCAGATTTGTGAAGCCTTCTGCGAGCTAGCAGCACGCAACCTTTTAAGGTATACCAAACACAAGAAACGTTTAACCTCAGACGGTGCCGAGGAGCTGAAACAATCATCGCTTCTCCTCGGTCACACGTCTGTGCCCTACAAAAGCACCTTACCCAAATGTTGTCGTTTTGGAAGTTGTGTGAGAGAAGGAGCAGGAGCAAACACCAAGAGCCATCCTGGACGGCTGGGAATCTAGCCTTCAAAATGAGTAAATCGGTAACAGGATACTCGGTCTTACACTCCGCACTAAAACCACTCGTAATGCTCCCAGGTTTGACTGACTGCTTGGAAACGAAAGGGATCACAGGAATTGTTCTGTTCTGCTTCAAATCAAAGACTACACAGAGAAAGGTCTTGTAAGTCACACCGAGAAACCTTTTCAAAGCCTGGGGATGGAGCCATACTATAATACATTGTTTCTGTACCCAAGGCACTCTCATGTGCATAAATGTTGTATATAAACATTTAACTAGTTAATAGTTGTATTGCTTTCTACATTTTTGTAAGTAAAACATAACTGAGAACTAATCTTAGCACGCCAGACTGTGTAAGTAGGAAGACTTACAAAGATAAGTTTCTCTTAACTATCCACTGTCACTTCATCCATCTATTCAACATTTTATACATTGCAATAAAATGTATCCAATATTTAAAACTCCAGATTTCCACAGGAACCTCACCATATATTCTGTTGCTACCATACTTTTAAGCGAAGAATCTTGCAGTTTAGAGTTTGCGTTGACCTGTATTTTTTTACCACTAAAATACCGATAAAATAATGCTTAAAATAATCAGTGTTTATTTTCAAGGCACGGTATTTCCTCATGTCAAAAGTTAGGCTACTTTTTTGCTGTTTGTACGTGAACATAAGGTAAAGATAATCTTGAAAGGTTTTTTAAATTTTTTTTTTTCTCTTGCTTAAGGATTTAATAACGGATAGTAAAAACTAATAACAAAGGCAAAAAAAGAGTATAGTGCAACAGTGAGACGGTATTTGTCTGTAAGACATTCTGTAGCCATTATAATCTGATGGTGTTTTCATTGGGGATTTTTTTGGCTCCTTTCGCTAGAGTGAGAGCAGTCAAAGAGGAAATAATAAAATCTGGTAATGCTAACTTTTTTTAAAAAAAAGTCTGCTTCTAGTTCCTCCAGGTTTCGATCTAGCAAATGAAATATTCTATAAGCAAATTTAGGTCTGGATCGTATACATCAGTCGTATCTTGGGTTATAAGTGCACAGTATTTTCTGTAGGAGTCTTTGCCTAGATAGACCATAGCTGCACAGGGAAACAGAGTCATTTGCCCGTTTACTGAAGTCTTGCTTACCCTAAGCTGTCTTCCATATTTGACCCAGGATTGCAAAGATACGGCCTCCAGGTACAAAACTAATTTGTGGAATGTCATTTGTTGAGTATATGAGGCATTTGAAGATTATCTTTACATTCTAATACCCTCAATCTGACTTGTTCATGGAATTTTATCTGAGAAAAGGGAAAGGCCAGTAACAGTCATGCCTGAAATGCAATCTGACTAGGGAGAAGAATGAAAGGTTTCTGGGCAGAGGTAATATGTAGACAACGCATAATACTGGTAAGTGTCACTGGGGAGGAATTTCTTGTAAGCTATTCACTTTTTTATTAAGTTAACTGACATTCTTTCATCAGTGTAGTTTATGACGTATCTGAGTCTGGATGCATTAAACTAAACTACTCCATTTCAATTTGGTGAAGATTTTTCCCGTTTAAGACATGCCCAGCTTCCTCTTTTTCCATGTCCCTTCCTTTAATCTTCTTCCCCAACTCCCCCTTGCCCAATGGAAGGAGTGAACTGAGCAGAAACACCAGAGTTAATTTTTAGGAGTTACCTGTTGTGAAACACCAAGCCTGAGGTGTGTACTTCACTGCAGCAGATGAAAAGGTTAGTAAGTTCAGATGCTGTTTACATGACACTCCTGAAGTCTAGAAAGACATCTGGCTGAGAATGAAGTACAGCATTTCTTAGCCTCTTCCCTGCTCTGCACCCTCCTTTCTCGCCTAGTAAAACAAGCATTGTGGGAGTAAATTTAGGTCTTGATCTTAACAACCACATTTAATTGCCACCCACCTGTCCTTATAAAAGGACAGGTCAGTTATCAACAGGTGCAGTAATGTAGCTTCTAGCTTTTAAAAATGTAAAAACTCTAAGAAGTAAATGTATGGGAGAACTACTATTGTAATGACTAAGCACAATAGCTGTCCTGTCTCTCAGGATTCATGTGAATTCATTCATCTGTCTTCTGTTCCTGTAAGTCAGTGAATTTAAACTACAACAGATCTAGCTGAAAATGAGATAAATGTTGCAGAATTTACTTTCTGAAAGTGTTCCAATATGAGTTATGGTAATTCAGTAAGATCAGTGATCAAGCAGGGTGTATGGGACCATGATACTTTCTCAAGCATCCTTCCCATAAATAGTTTCCTGTGCTGGTTTCATTTGCCCCTCTGATATGCTCAGAATGACATACTGTTTGATCAGTGCTAGTTACAGTCAGTGTTTGCTGCAAATGAAATGAACAATATACATGGATAGAAGCGATATTTAAAGTTGAATAGTATGGGTCTGCAACTATTGCACTAGTTACTCTTTATATAGAGAAGATTCTTGTTACCACAACAGGGCTGGTAGGTTTCAATATGAGTTTACATTTTGAAATATAAATGGGCTTCTGCCATGAAAGAAACAGCAGCTTATCAGACTGGCTGAGTCAACTTTAAAACCAAACCACAGACCTCTTATGCAAGAAAGTAAGAGTTTGTGTAGTTCTCTACCATAAGTACTGACTTTATTCTGATGTTGTCATATATGTATTTTGGTCTTAGGATCTGAAAATGCTTGTGAAAAGACTTCATTTATGTTTCTGCGACAAGAGTTGCCTGTGAGATTGGCAAACATAATGAAGGAAATAAGCCTGCTTCCAGACAACCTCCTAAGAACACCTTCAGTTCAGCTGGTGCAGAGCTGGTAAGAACAGCGTCATTCCATACCTTTTAAGTATTTACTTATTTAAGTATTTACTTATTTAGTAAATACCTCAATGTGTCATAAATCAGAAACTAAATTTACAGACTTGGAAAAAAACCTTTAGGAGCAATTAAAGAATCCACAAGGGAATTAAAAATCATTAAGTATTGCAGATAGTAATGTATGAGAATTCAGTAAAAACAAAAATCCACCAGAACAATGTTTAATAGGGGACTTACCTAAAATGAAGAAGCTAGTTGAAGAAACCAACAGAAGCAGGCTAATGCACAAAATGCTTGCAAAAGATAGTAGAAACTATTTAAGAGACAGGTTATTGCAGATTGAGAGTAAAGGTGTAGAAAATATGAAGATAGAGCAATAGGAAGCTCCCAAAGCCAAAATATCTAAAACAACAGAAAGAATACGAGGCTATTAAAATAAAAAAGACATCCTTTGCAAAGTAAAAGTAAAATTTGCTTTCAAGTAAGGAACTTACATATAAGCGTAAACTTTTCTAAGATGAAAGCAAAACAAAGAGATTGCTTGGCAACTGCTAAAGGCATGTGGCTATCTGGAAAGGCTTTTAAAGTTAAGAGAACAGAAAATCTGCAAGTGAATAAGTGGGATTGATTAGATGACTGTATATAAAAAGAGCTATCAATGAAGATGAAGGCTTTTAATGAAACATGAATGCTTAAATTCTCATAATACTAAATGACACTGATCAAATGGGAAATGAATTCCACTTGGACAAATGCAAAGAAAAGCACAGAGAGGAACCTCCTCTCCCTGTACGCTTGCTTGCTTACAATGGAAAAAGAAATTTTGATGCTACTGGGGATATTTTTCTGAATATGTCAGTTGATGGGCAAGAAGGCAAATAGTGTTAGGAGCTAAGTAACAAATGGGGAAGAATATAATTGTACCACTGTGTTAGCCCATTATTCCTCTGAATTGCATGCAGTTTTAGTCACTCTATCCTGAACAGAAAAGACCAAGAGGGATAATCAGAGGGCTGTAACAATTTCTACGTGAGGAGAAACCAAATAGAATTCTTCAGCTTGGAAAATACACATCTAAGGAAAGAGATGGCAGAAATACTTAAATCATGAACAAGCTGGGAAGATTTTCTAATAACAGGAACTCGCTGGGGCTGCAAATAAGTGATCACCTACTGGGTTTAAAACACAAGGAAGATCTTTCATGCACTGTAATTAAATTGTGGAATTCATCGCTCTGGAAATTTTGGAAGAAAACATCATGAATACATTCAAAAGGATCTAACAAAATTCACAGGGGATAGGTCAATGGGATATATCAAATACAATGATTTGGAAACAAGCAACCTTGGAAGACCTTAAATTGCTAACCAGAGGGATCTGGGGAGGCATATTAGAGTTGGTCCTTGTCATGTTTCTTCCATTTAAAGGTATGTCCAAAGTCTTCAGGAGATCCTTGACTTTAAGGACAAAAGCTCAGAAGATTCAGGGGCTATTCATAGGTAAGTATTTGCTGTCACATATGTTAGTATTATGTTAATATTATGTAGAAGGACTGGCAAAAAAATGATAGCTTAAGAAAAATTTCAGCTATCTCCAATCTTTACATAAGAATTGCAGTAACATCACCCCCTGTCCCTAAAAGGAGGGTACATTAAAATATGAAACAAAGCACTTCTATGCCATATCATTCTGGCCAGGGCTTTTTTTGTTACACTGAAGAAGCTATGAATATGTTAAACTTGACCAAATGTTTACCAATTCCTTACTTGTAATGTTGGAACTGATGTTTGGAACTCTTCACCTGTAGAGTTGGCTGGCCATAACTGCCATTTGACAGGCAAGGGATGATCTGCATGAAAATGGCTGGCAGAGTTTTCTCTTTTTCTTGGCAGTAATCAAGATAATAAATAAATAATAATTTCAAAAATAATCAATAATGGTTGATTACTGATTGTTTCAATGCTAGTCGCTTGAAATACGCTGTAAAGACTGTCCTGTCTTCTTATTGCCGTAGGTAGACCTGTGATATTTCTGTACATAACGGTCTTCATTTTTGTAGGCAGATACTCTGTTTGTCAGAGTATTAAATTCACTTGAAAGTGAAATACCAACAATGTATTAATTTTAGTTTTACAGATACTGTGATAAAAATCCGGAATCGACACAATGATGTAATTCCTACGATGGCTCAAGGAGTAATAGAGTACAAGGAAAGCTTTGGCATTGATCCAGTGACCTCACAGAACGTGCAGTATTTTTTAGACCGTTTCTACATGAGTCGCATTTCAATTAGAATGCTCCTTAATCAACACTGTAAGTGCCGTTGTTGAAAGGAAGGGAAATAATACTTGTACTATGTCAGTATGTTTTCCTTTCATTTTTAAGTGCTTAATATGTTCTTAGGAGTACACTATTTGCCTTGCTATTTATAAACTCGTTCTTAATACAATTCTTAAAATATTTATTAATAGTAGGCTTTCAAGTATGGTGAAGATTGGAATTATAGGTTTCCTATAAATTTCTGTTTAGCAAAACTGAACACACAAACTGAAATTATAAAATTATATTGTGTATTAACTAGTATTTTCTTTTTTGGCAGCTTTACTGTTTGGTGGGAAAATTAATCCGGCTCATCCAAAACACATTGGAAGCATTGATCCTAGCTGCAATGTTGTTGAAGTTATTAGAGGTAAATGCAGCAGATAAGAACAAGAATCCTGAAAACTTACATGAATGTCTATACTGAGAGCCAATACACATC
This sequence comes from Fulmarus glacialis, assembly GCF_000690835.1. NCBI lineage: Eukaryota > Metazoa > Chordata > Aves > Procellariiformes > Procellariidae > Fulmarus > Fulmarus glacialis. The sequence goes on along the minus strand of NW_009191346.1, from coordinate 51,905 downwards.
TTGATATTCATACACTGTTTAGTTCTATCCTACCTGGAGCAGAAGTTTCATTTAAAGTGTAATACAGTTTTGTCACTTTACCCTATAAACCCAGTTTTTGTGAGAAAATACAAAGTCTCCCTGACAGTGTTTTCAATTTTTGTTTTTCTTTTTGGCAAACTGTAAAAGAGAAAAAAAGAAGTGGAGGGGGAAATGTAACTTACTGTGTTTTTATTGTAGATGGCTATGAAAGTGCCAAGAGACTTTGTGATTTATATTACATGAGCTCTCCAGAACTCATCCTTGAAGAGTTGAATGGTAAGTGAATATGGGACGAGGCACTCTCTTGAACGTAGTGATGGCTTCTTCTAAAGTAGCTGGTGGTGAAATGTTCTCCTTCCACTTTTCATATAGTTAATGTGTTCTCCATATTTACTGTCATAAATAGTTTGGTTTTTTTGTTTTCGTGTTTTTTTAAAATCTGGCAGAAGGCTTTCCCTTTAATTAGAAAACTGAAATCAGTAGAAAAGATTTTGACACTACAGCTGTTGATGTAACAGATTTTTTAACCTTCCCTCCCTAAGGTTTCTTGTATGTCTTCAACCTACACTGCCTATTGCATCTCACCCTCTCTGAATTTCTTGTGACACTGTTAAGATTTATGTGTCCATTCCATTCTAATTGCTCTTGCTTATTCAGCTATCATGTTCTTGTAGTTGAAATTAGATATAGTACACTCAAGCTGTGGTAAAAGTTAATTTGAACCCATCGGCTGTGACTTGAAAAAACAGTTTACATCTGTGTTGCTATGAACTCAGAGGTCAGCTATTGTTTTTGCTAAAAAGCCTTTCTGACACTATTCACTAGAGTACTTTTCAAGATACTAAACTCCAAGTTTGGACAGACCTACAAAAACAAGCAATCAAAATTGCTTCTACAAGTAATTGCGAAAGCCAAAGTGCAACCACAGTAACTTGGCCTATGAAGCTAAAGGCAAAGAAAGTGTGGCCTTGACTACACGTTCCAGATCTTTTCTTCCTACTGTACAAAACCTGTCATTCCGTATCTAGGTTAAAGGGTTTACCTCTCTCCATCTTTGGAGCATACTAAAAACATTTGTAGGAAACTATCAGTCACGCTAGCTAATTCTCTATATTGAGGGGGTCATTTAATGATGTATGTGCTCCAGAAGCCAGGACAAATAATTCAGTTTTTATAAAAGGAGTGACCTTTTGCTCAATGAATTGTGAAGGTGAGTTAAACCTGATGTACATTCCAAATGTACATTCCTTGCCCACAGATAAGTGGAGACGATTATTTAAACCTTAGGCATGGGATCTGGGGGTGGAGGCGTGGAGGGAAGTGGTTAAACTTGAGCATAGGAACCTGACATATTTCAAAGTGGGATTTCCAACCCCCTTTTATTTTTGCTGGCTACATATTTTGTTCTAGATCTTTTGACATCACTAGTCCCAACATTTATGTTCATAAAGGACTGGTCACTAACACAGTCTGGTGAGGAATTATTAATTTGTTGAACTGAAAGAACCTTAAGAGCCAGCAGAATTTTCTGAGCAACCTTTCCTTAATTTTTGATGTAATGAACATGTTCCCATGATACATTTTCTGGAATTTATTCTTTAAAAAAAGTTTGAAAACTATACCAGTTTATGTCTATATAATTTTTCTTAAGGTTTCTTGTTAGAAATCAGCTAATTTCTAAATGAGTCCAAGAATAGGCTGTGCTGTAGTTACTATTTGGTGCATTATAGGATCGTAAGATAATTCAGGTTGGGAGGGACCTCAGGAGGTTTCTAGCCTGACCTCCTGCTCGAAGCAGGGACAGCTACAAGGTCAGACCAGGTTGCTCAGAGCTTTATCCAGTTTGGTCTTACCAATCCTCCAAGGATGACGACTACATGACATCTCTGGGCAACTTGTTTCAAGGCTTAACTGTCATGGTGAAAAAGTTATTCTCTTCACCACCTGAAGAGCCTGGCTGTCTTCATTATAACCTCCTCATAGGTATTAGAAAGCAAATATTATATGCCCTAATCAGTAATGCCACAGTGGGTTTTAAGATTAATTTCTAAAGCAGCAAGCACATTTGAAAATCTTGAGTATGACTTTTGATTAACATACAACTTTTCAAAAGATTTCTGTTCAAATTTTCCTTCTCTTGTAAATTCTCTCAACAATACAAATATACATTTCAAATTACCGTGGGAATGAATAAAAGATATGTAGTTTGCTATTTAATTATTTAGACTTTCTTTTCTCCAGTTAAATCACCAGGACAGCCCATGCAAGTGGTGTATGTGCCATCACATCTCTATCACATGGTTTTCGAACTTTTCAAGGTCTGTGCACTTACCATTACACAATTCTTTTATACATCTTTGTTTAGTGAGATTGTATTTGTTAGACTTTTTGAACCAATTCTAGATAGCAGTGTGTTTTTGCAAGTGCAAACCTCTCGCTCTTTGACTGCAGGAAGATACCTAAATTGTACTATTTAGACAAACAGTAACTGCATAGAAAGTGAACAGCTTTGGAAGACATATCTCCTTTGCCTAGCCACTAAATACATCTGACACCTTCTGAGTAGACAGCTTTCTCAAAAAATCTTAAAATGTATAAAAACATTAATTAATAAAGCAAGTGAGAATAAGATATACAATTTTTGGGACATCTTCAAATCTGTATAATGTGTAACAGGTCCTATAGAGCTTTCCTCAAGCAGTTCAATCCTAGACTTGATCTTTGTGTCATATTGCATGTACTATGCATTATAAAGAATTCTACAAATAAAACTGTACATTAAAATATTCAGATGTTTGTTCTAAAAAAATTAAATATTTGAAGTCTCTGTATTCTAATAAAATACTGATACTGAATAAACCAGAAATACTAAAAAAAACTATTCTAAAATCATATACATTTGTCCTGATTCTGAAATATGTAATAAAAATAACTTTCCTAAATTGATGTTTTAAGATAATATACAAAGTTTTAAGAACAGGATTTAAGTTGTATTTGAAAATTGCAGAATGCAATGAGAGCCACCATGGAACATAATGCTGATCGATGCATTTATCCTCCAATTTATGTACACGTCACGTTGGGAAATGAGGATTTAACTGTGAAGGTACCCACTTTTTTGATTATTTTGAAGATTATTTTGATCAGGTTTTTTTTGCTTTCATAGGCAGCGTATTACTAACTTTAGCTGGTGATCTGGTTCTGACAATAGATTGTGTGTGATGATGTAGTATGTAAGTAACAAGACCATTATGCAATTTCACATACTGCATCAGTAGGAAATTCATGAAGAGGTTGCACAGTCACACTGAAGGCTCTGCAGTAGAATTCTGTGCTTTTGTCATGCTTGCCTAGATTATAAGCAACCATGACTAAAAATGAAGTAGCATCTTTATACAACTGTAATATCAGCATTTTGTATGTGACAATGACAGAGCTGTACAGGTGTCTGAAAAAAAGGGAAATAAACATTGTAAATTCCATGCAAATCTAACCTCCCTGAAGTACAGTTTGCAGAGTTAATTTCTTCTTTTTCTGCACAACATCCATGTTGGATTTCAAAGACCGACTGGAAGCACTGGCTTTTTCACAAGTCTAACTAAACCATAGTAAAACAACTCTTCTGACTTACTCCTTCAGTAATAGGTTTTAATAGATTCTATTTAACTGGCAGTATTCCTGAGGAATAGATAAAAATACACAGAACCTGGCATTTGCTAAAAGGCATAGATACTGACTTCAGGCAAAATTGAGTTATGAACAAGATAAAAGCAATGCACAATTTAAGTAGAATTTTCTTGCTTCCAAGAGATTATGAATACTTCTTATGGTAGTATTTTATTTAAATGGTTTGGATAAGGGATGAAAGGGAAGGATTCATCTCTCTCCTGTCAGTGCTGTAGCTGAGAGATGAGAATTTAAGAAAACCTGTAATTTAATAGGGACAACTTTATATTATGTTTTACCTGAACTTTCTCTGGATCATTGTTTGAGAGAAGCTGTCTTTTATAAAAAATATATTCAGGGACATAATGCTACATGTTCCTTCTTGTTCCAGATGAGTGATCGTGGTGGAGGTGTTCCTATGAGGAAAATTGACAGACTATTCAACTACATGTATTCAACAGCACCACGTCCACGTGTTGAGACGTCACGAGCTACACCTTTGGTATGCACATCTTTTATCCCTTGTCATCTTGGACATGTTTAATTGTCACAAAATAAACCATTTAGTCAAAGCTATGAAGTACTGATTATCGACAGAATGAGTATCACCACTTTAATGTTACAGTTTAATTCAAATATTTTTCTGAAAATAACTGGAAAATTGCATAAAATCCTAAAATACTAAAAATTATTTAAACTTTTTCAAGATTCTGTTTTTCTCTACCAAATATAAAGATCAGCTACCTCAAGCAGAACACTTATCTATGCTGCATGTACTGCAGTAAGGACAGTTGTGAATTCTTCTTGTGGCCACTGAAAGAAAGGAAAAATAATTATAGCAATGATTTCAGATCAAGTCCATAGTTTCATTTGTACTGTGTAGTCAGTTGTACCATCCCCCAGCAAGGATGAAGGTACACAGATATGACAGGGCATATGAAGAATCTACTTTGACCTCATGTGAACTTAATAGATGCCCAAGAAATAAAGTCTTAGCTCTCAGTAAGAAGTTCTGAACAGCATTCCTGAATTTATTCTCTCACATTGCATCATTAAAGGTGTGTTTTTTAAATGTATATAGTGTTCTGCATTTGTCAGATGACTGTGCAAATGATTAAGCACTAGATCTTTACAGAGAAGTGTTGTATATGTTCATTGAGAGATTACCTATAAAATTTAGTAGATTAAAAAAAATTACACTTAACACTTCAGGGCTATGTCCTGCTACTGCAGACAGGGCTTGATAGAATTTTAGTATATGCTACAAATTCATAGACATTGCTTCTTAGACCTTTTTTATGTATACTGATGATAAAATGTATCTGACTTAAGTACTCAGTGTTCTTAAGATTAGCAGCTCCATGAGGCATAAGACAGACTCAGTACAGTTTTCTCTGGTGGTGTCATCTCTTCTTGAAAAAGCTACCATAATACAAGAAGTGTTATCTAGCAGCCCCGTCTGACAAAGGAATAAAACAGTTTTCTCATAATCACAATCATCCATGTATTCTTCCGTTTCTGGGGTGTATAATAGTTCTAGGGGGGCATAATAGTTAACATTTGAACTCCTCTTACTGTCAAACATCATGCTTAGTTTGTCTATTTACCTATTAAGTTAAAACAGAAAACACCACTGATTGATGCAATTAATGAAAATACACTTTTTCTTCCGGATCAGGCTGGATTTGGTTATGGCTTACCCATATCACGTCTGTATGCACAGTACTTCCAAGGAGACCTGAAACTGTATTCCTTAGAAGGCTACGGTACAGATGCAGTTATTTACATAAAGGTATGATGTAACACTTTACCATTTTAAATTTATCAGCAACTCTAATTTAACTGCTAATGGAACTCCTTGTTCTGTTACTGTGACTTCAATTAAAAAGAACTGTCAGCTACAGTCTTCTCTACTTACAGGCCTTATCAACAGAATCAATTGAAAGACTCCCTGTATATAACAAAGCAGCCTGGAAACATTATAAAGCAAACCATGAAGCAGATGATTGGTGCGTGCCAAGCAGCGAGCCAAAGGACATGACCACTTTTCGCAGTACATAGCTTTTTCCTCAACAGTTCGTAAGAAGTAGGTATGTCTATAAAGGGAATTTAAAAGACCTGGTTTACACCAAGATCCTGAGCCACATTTGATATGTGAAAGTAATTTTAAGTGGAGTAACAGAAGGTTTAATGTAATTACTCTTTTCTGGAATTAAAAAACAAAACAAAGCCCAAGAAAAACCCCAAACCTGTACATACTTTTAAATTTTAAGTAAGAAGGTCACACTTAATTTGTTCCACTTTCTATTTATGACTCCTTTCAGTGGCTAAGTCAAGGGGGCAGTAATTTCAGGTTTTATAGGGACCAATGCAATCTATATCACATCTGGTGAGAAATGCATTAATTCATATAATTACAAAATAGTTTTAATAGAACTATTGAAAAAGCTCACCAGAACATTTTTCCATTTTACAATATTACAGATTAATGAAAAACTCATCTAAGAAGTATTGATGAGCTCATAGGTATACCTTTGTACCTGTATGGCACTTTCTATTCTTTTCTCTTAAGCATGCTGAAGCCTAATTTTGCGAAGTTAGGTATGTTGCCTATACACCTTGCCTACATCAAGGTCTTTTGCAGCTGTAGAACTCACACTTAGGTCTGTAGGGATTAAAAAAAAAAAATCAGTTCTAGCTGCTACCACTGGTATAATGTATCTCAGGTATGTGGTATCAGTCATATTTCTTTGGTTGTAATGTGAATATTTAATACATGTGAAAAAGTTACCTTGCCATGATCATTGTGAATTAACAAATAGTGTTGGTTTGTGTACAGTAAAGATATGCCGTCTTGATTTTGCTTATATTTCTGAAGGTAATACCAAAATGCAGTATCAATGTTCTAGCCCTAGTAAGATCTCACTCGGGTATGTCAGGTTACAGCTGTAAATGGAAACTATTTTAGTAAACAGATTTTTAAAATTTGCCCTTAATAGGGCATCTCTATTATCTGACAATAGAAACTACCTTCTCAGGAGTATTTAAGAAGTGGAATTAATAGTTTTTGAAGATACCTTTGTATTTGTTATGTACTTCTGGCCTCGTTTATATAGTAACGGGAAGTCACACTATAACATAAATAAGGTAAGCAGAATGTGTTTATCAGTCAAAGGCAAACTGTCAAAACATACTGGGGAAGATAAAGAGGGGAATGAGTATTACATTTCAGGTACAAAGTCCTTCTTTTAATAAAGGATTCAACTTCTTTTAATGCCTATTGTACCAGCTTTGTTCAAATCATACACATCTGTGTTGCACCTCGATCCCTGTCATTCCTGAACATTTTAGAAGTGATGCAGTTAAAGACACTGAGAACTAATCCTTTTTTCACCTAATTCATTGCGTGTAATTCTGTGATTTTTGTTCTGCAGCAGACTTGCATAATCCCTCTCAGAAAGAAAAGGCCTAAATTCTGCTAGTTTACTAGCTCTGCACAGAGCAGAAGGTGAGATACCACGAGTAAAGAAAATCGCTTGATGTTAGAAATGGAAGTCATGCTATTCTAGTTGTAGCTGAGCCAGATAAAAGATATCATCTGCTACCTCCCTAGCCTAGTTCTGCAAAAGAATAAAATGGTTTTATACCCTGGTCAAGCTAATGTAGGTCACTTTAACAGGAGTGGTTTACAGAATGGGCTATATACACAGTTAAACTGACACTCTGAGGGAGGATTATTCTAGCTTAATTGCCACCAAAACAGTATAGTTACCTCCTCCACTCAAGCTTGTGGGCACTTTGAGAGGTCCCTATTTTTCTTCACAAGGATTTGAGGTGGTGACTGGCATATCTTTCAATCTGCGTGGCTACAAGTGAGGAGAATCTATAGCTGTTCTCTTCTTCAACCCTGCAAGAGGATGTATGTGAGAAATTCCATGTATTGTAAAATGGGGCCTGTACAAAAGTTAGAGGGAATGCTTGCACCTATTGCTTTTGCTAAAAGTTACAGCAAGGGATTTTAAATGCTCAACTCTGAAGCTGAACGTTCTAGCTTTTATGCTAAGTTGAATGATTTTAGTTGAACTGATTTTAGTAATATCTGAGAACTACAAGAGATGTTTCTGAAGAAAAGCTAACACAATTTGTTTTCTAGAAAGTCTATCAAAGTATTTCATATGGTATTATTGAAATAAAACCTCTTTCATGCTCTCAGCTAGCTACAGATTGAATTCTGATTATTAGAACAACTTGCCATGTAATTATATTTGTATCTATCTCCTCACCCACCACCCCAAATGATCATGGTGAAAAGACAAATGTAGTAATATTTAGGTTTACAATGTTTAACCCTACTTACAAGTTTGATCTTTGATTGCTTTTGATTTAAGTAGAAGTTCAGAAAATAATTTTTGTGTTTAATATTTTCATTACTGTACTGAAGTCATTGCTAGCACACTGGTTAAGTTGAAGTGAATCACTGTAGAAAATTAGTATACTAGCTCAGCTATCAAAATGCTGAGATTATTAGTTTTGTATGCAAATGAGCTCCGTCTTGCACTGTAAAATTAATCTTGGTTTGTCTTAACTTATTTTTTGAAAGAATCACTACATTATTCATTAAAACTATTTTAAAAATTAAACTTTCAGTTGGGTGATTTTGTGGCTTGGTACTAAGCTAGTTCTGTGGAGCCAGCCTTCTCGTTTAGCATCTGACAGATGTTAAATCCTGTGGTCTGTTCTTATGCTCAGGTGCCAGATGAGTTTATCATCCCTGCTATGGCCCGCATTTAACTACAACAGCTCTGCCTGGAGGCAAACCTTTGAAACCATTATTTCCACTTGTCTCCTTCCGTAGAAACAAACTCTTCTCACAGGGTGCAACATTCAGTTCAGTAGGCTTAAAGGAAAAAGGTAATACATGGTTGTATCAGTATTCTCTGTTGTAGCTGAAAGCACTTAACTGAGAAATAAACTTCCTTGACTGAGTTAATCAAAGGGTGGTTTTACATGTGTGATCCTAAGTATTTGATCATTCTGTACTTCTAATTCCCTTCTCTTTTATCAGTAGGGCAGCATTCCTCTCCGGCTCAAGGTCTGTAAGTTTGGAGTACAAACTCAAAGCTACTGGAAACAAAGTAAATAAGTTAAATCTTGACCAAAGAATTGTTTCTCAATGCACAAAACTGAAAATTGAACCTCTTTTTAGAAGTAATTATTACCAAGATTTTCAAACTTTATTCTGGAAATGCATAGTGTGCATTTCCACACAGTCCTTTTGCTGAAATTCGTAAGACATTTATACAAAAAAAATAACAACTGTGAAACACAAACAGTGAAGTTCATTCATTTAATTAAAATGAAAACCAGTCCATAGATTTAAAGGAGAACTTGGTCCACATAAACGAATTATGTAAGTTTTGTTCTAGTCCATTCTATGGTGGAACTGACATTTAAACTAGTCTATGTTTCTGGAATAATCTGATTAAAGGAAGTGCTGTATCTCTAGAAAATAGTATGTAAATATACAAAACACCAATTCATGTTCTAAACTATTCTGAGAATCAAATCCTCCTTTAAAGAGAAATAATCTGTAGTCTACAATCGAACATTTAAATACAATGCAGAAACTCAGTGCTTCAGTGATAATTTTTCCTACAATTCTTCCCTCAGTATTTTAAGTTTGAAAAACAGTATATTTTAAAATTAGCAAATATATAAATTTGGTCCGCAAAAATCTTGTAGCAGGTAGAAAAGAGAAATACATGTATTGCAAATTGATCTTATTCATAGCATCAATGTAGAAAACTATGTATTATTTATGAAAAATAGGTTAAAAAAAGATCTTATTTATAGGTTTAAACCTTGTCCCAACACCATACTGGTAGTGTACAGAAAACTTAATATTATGCTTAGTATATGTAGTTTGTGAAAACTACTTAATATTTCTTGTTATTTTCTCAGTAAATTGCAACAAATAGAATTCAAAAACAATGTGCTACTACAGTGAACTTTGAATGAAAATCCCAGAAATACAAGAATTTAAACAAAATAATCCATAAATTTGAAATACATGCTTTCTTTTTAAATTAATTTGACATTACTGTTTTCTTAAACTTAATTTTTACTATACATCTTTAGTGGCAACAGATAAACAGACTGTCACAGACTGGATTTGTTGGCAGGATTTTTCTATTGTCCCTCTATCAGATTCAACTCTTATCAAATGCTAGTTGACTAATATTGGAATGATTTTTAATACAGTATTCTACTTTTCACAAACATCAATTTCAATGAAAAGGGCATATGAGGTCTTAGAAGCACAAATATTACTTAAGGCAGAAAGTTAAATTATTGGCTATTAGTACAAGCAGAGTCAACTAGGAATAAAAATACTGAAAACTTTTATTTCATTTTATTGGGTTGCAATAGGGAGGGACCATAATTAAAAAGTAAAAAACGACCTACCATGTTAAACTGTTGCACTTTCCCTCCTCCCTCAATTGTACAATTATATACAAATCTGCTGAACTTCCTCAAGATGAAGCAAGTCTGTGCTAAAATAAAACAGGGTCATTTTAGCAGCTTGATTCCAGAGTGGCCACCACTCTGCCAGTCTTACGAACTTCTCTCTCCTTCTTTTGAACCTTTTCCTTCTGCTTTTCCAGTTTTTCTTGTGTTTTTCTAATATCCTTAATTTTTTTCTTTATTGTTGATCGGTCATTTTGACTGGAAACTCCCAAAGCCTGGGGGGGGTGGAGAGGGGGGAAGAAAAAAGAGAAATACCTCATTATTCATTTTTCCAACAGCGCTGTCAACAGTGCTTGTGTGTAAACAGTTTAAGAAAGTATTATTCATTTTGCTGCAAGATAGTCTGTTTATTTGAAAAATAAGGACCTAAGTCCTCAAAAGCATTGTAAATGATCATCTGGGTAACAAGCTAAGGAAATAAGGGCCTACTCTTGTTTGGTTGTGAAATAACAGCTTCTCGTTGCATTTTATAAACACGGAGACACCTGAGAATTTCCAGGAAATAGTGTAATAAGTAGTAGTCTCAAAGTATTTTTCTAGCTCTTTTTATAAAAAAGGAATTTATATTCAGTAACTACTCTTTAATTTTTAGTATTAAGGATTTTAAAGTGTATTATTAGAAAGTGTATTCAGTAAGTAAATGGTACACTTTGATTTTTGATCAGCAGGTGGCAGTACCCGATTCCAAGTTGCAGACAGCACTCGCTTATGCTCTATGCAATTCCGAATGGCATGAGGTGTAAATTAAGCTTTAAGCATCAACATCCAAGGTTCCCCAAGTAGAGACAGTCATTTGACAGACCAGTAACAGGTATTTCCTCTGTGTCCAAGGACATATTTATTTAACAAAATACAGAACATTTAGTGTTGCATGTCTATTCTAAAACGCAGGTATATTTTGGAGACTGAAGTTAGACACTTCTTTTTCTCCCTAGAATACTCAAATCCTACTACTGATCATTAACAATAATTTGCCTTATGCAAGAACAGACCAATGAACCTCATTTTAGTCACATATCTTGCCTATCCAAAATGCAGTCTGATAATCTAATGAAAAACTGAAAGAGTTCACTAGCACTATACGGGATACATACCATGCAGTTTCCAGAGGTAAAATGGCAAGAAAAGGCTCAAAAGAAAGATTTAGAATAGAT
>NW_009191346.1:29640-40505 GCF_000690835.1 Fulmarus glacialis | reverse complement strand
GCAGGAGAGAAAACAAAAAACATTTAAAAGGTCACCAGATAGGATTTCAGCCTTCCCATTTGAAGAGGAGATGTGGAAGAAACAGATTTCTAAAACTGGATCCTGCAATTACATGCATTTGAATTGGCTGGATCTTGTTTTGATATGACCTTATGCTGAGATTGATGATAGATGTATCAAGCCCCTTTGGGGAATTATGCTTACTTTGATTTCCTCAAGATGCAAACAAGGAAGAAATACTTGGTATTTTTCTGATTAAAAATGGCAACAGCTTGTCTTTAGTTGTACAATCAATTACTAAATTCTCATCTAACTGTATAGTCTCCCAAGTATTTCAAAAGCAAAACTCTATCCCTTAAAAAGCCATGAAAACAGGAAAATAGGCTTTGTAGGTTAAAAATATGTCTGAATAAGCAGTAAAATTTATACCGTTACAAATCTATCCTGGGATATTCACATACCTTTAACTTATCGCTGTCGAGCTGCATTAACTGCTGTCCATCTATGTTCATAGCTGTGAACTCTGTAATATACTGCTCCATGTTCATTCCCATTAACCAGTGGCATACTTGCTGGGTGGTCCATTCAGAAATAGGTCTACTGTGCCATTGATTTTGCTTTCCTGTTGTTGTAAAGTCATCATCTAATGCCTAACCAATTGAGAAAAGCCACCATAAGCAACGTTTTACTTGACTGTATGTTAAATTCCAGTTGCCAATTGAGGTTGATTAACAAAATGCATTTTTAAATACACCAGCTGCAAAAGGACTTAAGTTCTTGAGATCACAGTTTATAGTCAGTTTGCTATAAACAAAAAGACACTACAACATTCGACAGAAACTAAGTCAGAAATAGAGAACATAAATGGTTTTCTCTAAGAAATTATATAGCAAAGCATTCGCTTAAATTTGATGTTTCCTAACAACGAGCAAGCTTCCTCAGTTAGTTGGTTAAGGTAGCTCAATCCATGTTAGATACTGCCTTACACAGCATCAAGAAGAATCAAGTAGCACTTCAGCTGTATTACTGATTGTTGTTAAGTGAAGGAAATCCAGAATAAAAGCAATTCTAGTAGTCAGTAAATCTGGTGACTGTTCCAGGTACAGTTTTACTAAACTTGGCACATTTCTAAGAGAGGATTCTTTGTTCTTTCATCTAATGCCATCACGTCAATGTTTTAAAGGGTCTGCCTAATAGAAGACCATTTCAGAAACATAAGAGCTTGTAGCCTTCCACTGAAAATACACTTTGCCAGCTCACAGAGCTTTTGAAGCTCCCTGCTTCAACTTCAGTTGGCTTCTGAGGCGGAAAAGGTACTGCTGTTCATCCTGAAGCACTCTATTACTTCATCACAAAAGAAAAGCTACATAAAACAGAGCTCAGCGTCTGTACAGAAGAAATTATAGTGTGATACTTGAATCAGTAATATCAGAGTTACCTGAAGTTTTATTAGCTATCCAAAATGATCTCTCACTAGCTCATGATTGAGTACAGGCTGCATTAGACTTGTGGACTGCTCCACTAGGCAGCTTCCACTACTTACCAAAGATATTTGCAAAACAGCAGAAAGTATGCCCACTTTTCCAGCAAGCCTTATACATGTCATTTGTGAACAGAAAACATGGAAATAAGCATCTTTCTAGTGATGGATTTGAGACATGACCCTGTAAGTTTCAGGTGAACAACTACTGCTTCCAACCAGAGGGATCTCGCAAAATCCAACTCTGTTGATGGAAAATTTGGGAGAGTTGATTGAATGTAACAAAATAATTCTGGTGATTGCAAGTGAAAGATAGTGAGATATAGGCCTGTCACATGATCCGATCATACAGTAAACTGGATCTGCGAGCGCAACATGGAACACACATCTGAGGTAAAACAAATACAATTTTAAATTTCCGATGTATCAGAGGACTACACGTAATTAGAAACGGTTTTGCTTTCCCTGGTCTGTGAAACAAAGGGCAGTGGTTACATTAGGAGGAACAAGTTTGTAGAGCAGAACAGTTTGTGCTGAGGTCCTAAAATCCATACTACAAGAATTTCAAAGGATTTTCACTTCCAAATAGCTCTAGTCTGGTCACACAGACTCAATGGCCATTAGCAGCCGGAATGCACCAGGAACACTGTTGGAGCACATCTGATTTGATTTCCAAGACAAATCAAAGCAAGGCAAGTAGAGACAATCAGGAGATTTTCAAAAATGAACTTTTAATCCAAATGAAAATGCTTATGTAGATATAACAAGTGTGAACACATCCACCTCCCTGATGTGCAAAAGAAGAATAGTAATTTTCACAAAATAACAGCAAAGGGCTTTAGAAGAGGTTTTGCTTGAAGTGCTCTATAGAGCATCTGTACCAAGACAACTGGGGCACAGTGAGTTTTCTATCCAAGCTATCAAGCTTGAGATGCTTCGTACAGAGAAAGAAGATTCACTGTATAAATTACAAAAGGAATTTCAAAATGCCTGTTTATTTTAAATAATTTTAGATCCAGTACTCCTCAACCTGATATTGTAATACAAAATATGTATTGGTAACTTTTTATTTTGTCTCATACTAGCAAGTGTTCATGAATAATACAGAAAAGAAGGGGAAACTTTTTACATTTCAAGTTTGACCTGTGTCTCAGAGTTGTGTGTGGTCTATCAGCAGCAAGAAATATTAAAATATGTATTGCCACATATATATTTTTTTATATACATCTGCTTTTATTCTTTGGGGGGGTGTGTATGCGTGTGTATCTATCTATATCTCTCCTTTACACTGAGAAATGTGTAAAATGTTTTATTTGAGTTGGAACTCACTCCCTAGTTTTATTTAATCTGTGCCAGCCATGCAACAACTTCGCTTCTGTAATTTCAGAGTACAAGTACTTGGAGAAGGTGTACTCCCGTCAAACAAAGAGGCCCAGATTCATTCATTTCACCAGGGGAATGCAGTCCCCCGAGAGAATCCTGGGGGCTCTCTGCACTAGTTGCTCCAAGCAGCACGGATGAGAGCAGCTAACAGACAGTACCATGGAGGAGTCCTCCAGACTGAACTACTAATTCCAGTCTAGGCTTCCAGCATCATCATTTGCTAACAACCTCCTCCTGCTTCATATTGGTAAAGACACAACCCTAAAACTAGAAGTACCAAAACCTGAATCTGTGTTAGAACACTTAGACATCATCGCCTCACAGAAGTGAAGGTGAACAGGAAAATATTTAATCCTGTATAACTTGAATTTTTCACTACTTCACAAGGGAAAAGCACATCTGTAACTATTTTTTCAGAATATCAATAGGAAAGTGAAAAGTGTGGAAGAATAAGATGAAGAACACTGATTTCTGAGTAATGCTTATTGGTCATTAAATAACACTTCTACATAACCTTTTTTCCCAATTGTTTACCATTCTTCCAGAGGCAGAGGGACTGTCACAAGCTGTTTGTACATCAGAGTTACAGTCCCCAAAATAGCTACCACACACACACACAAGATCAGCTGCAAATTAAAAAAGCAAAACTAAAACTACTTATAAGGTACAGAGCATGAGAAAACCATGTGCTCCTGCATAAAAGCACAGGTGATTGAGAAAGCAAGTACAGAAATACTGAAGGCTCTAAAGATAAAAATACAAAACCCAAGAAAACACCAATGCCATCACACCATTTAACAAAAACACCAAAAACGTCAGCAGGGTAGGAGGAATTGCCAGCTAGCTTGCTAACCAACTGTGAGTGGAGGTGCCTTTGCTGTAACTAGCTGGCTAACAGCCTAACTCTCACCACACAGTCACTTCCCCAAACTGCCTGTGAGTACCTGCTCAGCAGAGGCAGACTCTTCAGTGCTGCTCCCATCTAGGTTTCTAAGAGGTGTTTCCATCTCCTGTCTACTAACAATTCCAGGATTTGTAGCGCAGCATGAAGTAGCCCATGCCTCTGAAAGCAGGGGTTGTTACACTGGCTAGCATGATCCCTGCTGGATATTTATGAACCCATCCAAACAACAAGCACGAGGCAGAAATTCTGCTTGTGAAGGGCTTAAGTTAAGGATTTGAAATATCCAAAATTGCTATAAGATTGGTTACTTATTTTTTCCTAAACCTCAACGTATTGTACTACTAATTAAAAATCCCTAAGAACAGAACTACCTATTTTTCTTCACATGTACTGCTTTCCAAAAGAGAAACCAGCTCAGAGTTTATTTATCATTATCCTCAGAACAGACCCTGATAATCAATGTAATTACTGAACTGTAAGTACAAACAACTTTCATTGGTCATATGCATAAGCAACATATGAACTAGAGAAAACACTAGAATCAGACTCATCTATAATAAAAAAAGGTTTAAATCATCACTTTACACATGCACAATTAGTAATAGACAACTTTCGTGTGAGTTTTAGAACCAGAAGTTTACTGAAAGTTATAACACTGATGAACAATATTCAAGAAGATATTTAGCTTTGTTAAAATCTTATGATTTATACTGCTTCAAAGTTTTAGAAACACATATTCCATTCATGAACAATTCCATTCAAAAAACTGCAGGGAGCACTTGCAATGACAGATGTTAACTGGAGTTCCTCTGGTTTTCATTAGATCTATGACTGTCGTCTCTGATAAAAATCTGCAAGAAATTAATCCACTACCAAAACCTGTAAACTAGCTATACGATTTTTGATGCCCCAGATTTTTACGTTAGTGATTTCATATTTATAGCATTGTTTGTAAGACTGTTCTGACTTTCTAATATTACTGGAATATTTTAAGATTTTCACCAAAGCCTAGTTTAAGATAGCTAAGAACAAACATTCATGAACCACCATTTAATTTTTTTCTTCAAATATTATCACTACCAGTTTGGCAAGCCCTCTAACTCATTTCTGGAAGATGACTGTGTTCAGCTTTTAAGGATTCCTCCTAGTCTATAAAGGATTTAATTTATAAAGACGCCCATCAGTCAAAAACCGAATGAGACAGTATCTCAGAATGTTACCGAAGTGTAGACTTTGGGTTTCAGCTGTAGCCAAAGGAGTTAGTTCTCCAGGGGAATGAACACTGACTTTCAGGTATCTAGTTTCCACCTATGTATCTGAACCACTATATTCTGCCTTTTTTTTTTTCCTTTTCTTTTTTCTTTTGTTTGTTTTTATTTAGATGAAATTTTATGGTAAAACAAACCTGCACGGATGTGAAGGCAAGGTCAAAAATGCTGCAGTTTTCATTCACCCAGAAGTTGCTTTGAATTAGTGGAACAGAAAGGTGTTACATTTAAAATTAAAAACTGCAATTTGATCAGAGAGAGTTCATTCTGATTTTCATGATATAACTAGGATCAGAACGCAAAGGCTGATATGGCATCTACTATTCCATGTCCTTAGTTCAGTAACAGCTTATGATTCTTCACAGTGCTCTTCAACATTCAAATACGGAAATAGCCATCTAGTTTCACATTACACAAATCTGTTTCTATTAAACATGCTGTAGTGTGAACAACAACATCAACAAGACACATATACACACTTCGAAACTCACCTCATTTGAAGAGAAGGTTAAAGTGTGTGAACGACCTGACAGATTTGGTTCTGTCACTAACCCTGAAAGTTCACAACTTGGCTTGCTATGGTATGTATCATCTATGACAATTCTACTCTGCAAACAAGTGGAAATAACGTTTTATTAACTCACTCCTTGGAAAAGCAGGTCATAAGGTGACATTCTAGTAATTTTGATTTTTGGTAAAAATAAATACTATGACTCAGTTATCCTTAGATCACATATTAAATGCACTCACTACATCAAGCATCTGACTTGTTCTTGTTAAACTTCTGAATTCGAAAACACAATAACAAATTTAAAGCAATATCCCCAATAAGAGCACCTTGTGTGGAGAATTGGTCATAACCTGAAATGGTGTTAAAGTACACAAGGAAATACATGCGACTACTTTTTCAGCAGGCATACCGCACTCAGGGAGAAGCAATTTAAGATTCATTTGGTGGAATTATTCATGCCGAATTTGTATTCAACTGAAACCTACACAAGCACAATGAATGTGCTTCAGAAGGTGCTGTTCTGTTGGCGAGATAAAAATCAGTCCTAATTGTTTATGGTCATCAAGATTCCCATGGCACAGAAGTGCCCCCTTAACTTACAACGTTTCTGAAAACAAGAACGAGGTTTAGACTTCATAGTTGCCCACTATTGAACCACTGCTGTCAACAGTGAAACAAATAGGCTGTCTTTGCCTGACATACATTGAGAATTGGAATAGCAAGGAGCTTTCGGCAGCTTGCAGATCAGGGTTTAAATTCGTTAATGAATAGAGAATACAGAGCTTGCCTAAGGACAAGCTTTCCCAAAACTTTAAATTCTGATTTAAGATACTATATTGTATTGCTGTTCATTTTAACAGCTTCAACGAGGGTGGTGAAACACTGGAACAGGTTACCCAGAGAGGTGGTCGATGCCCCATCCCTGGAAACATTCAAAGTCAGGTTGGACGGGGCTCTGAGCAACCTGGTCTAGTTGAAGATGTCCCAGCTCATTGCAGGGCAGTTGGACTAGGTGGCCTTTAAAGGTCCCTTCCAACCCAAACTACTCTATGATTCTGTGATTCAATTTTCAGGTGACTGCATCTGAGCCACAGAATCGTGCCATCTGAAAATTACCTTGATATGAAAAATACCACATAGATGTAAAATATCTTTAGAAGAATTTTTATAATAAATGGACTGTATCAAGCTATGTAAAATCTTCCTTATAATGTAAAATAGTGTAAAAACACTATAATAAAGCTGAATATTTTAGGAGTTAAACAATTACTCTGATGTCTTTACAAAAAAATGGTTTAACACTGTAAATCTACAGTAATTATGCAGTTTGACAGCCTGAATAAATTGTTTTCAAAATAGAAAGTTCTTCTGAAATAAAAGATTTTGACAAATTTATTCTTTTCATAAATTAATAAAGTACTATTAAATTAAAAAAAAAAAATCTAACACAGTAAAATTCAGGTTAGAAATATGACTAATGTAAGAACTATCGTATTGAAAGAATGTAAAATCTTCATAGCATTTACTGTTTACATTCAGTTATTACACTTAGTCTGTGTTTAAAGCAAGCTTTCGGATCTGTATGCCTGCCTTAGCATCTAAAAGCAGCAGGATCTAGGTTCAAACTTATCCAGCAGCCAGTACTTATACAACCTCAGGCAGGTTACCTGAGCAGCCTGTGACTCAAGTTGAAGACTATGAAAAAAAACCCCAAACCCAGATGCTACCCCTGAAAACTTCACAGGAGGTTTGGTAAGAAAATCCTTCTAAAGAATAATAATGTATATGTTTCCCAGAATATTTTCTAATTTGATTACCTCCATTTCCAACTCAGATCCTGACCTCTACATTTTTCTTTAGTGAGTGAAAAATAATTCTGCCGAAAGCACGCCTCCTACTTTTGCCTTTCTAAAATTTATTTCTCAGCACTACTCTTTGTTGCCTACAAACCGTAAGCAATTATTTACTATTATTTTCTCTAATTTTCTCTAAGTCTCTAATCAACTAACTATTCTTTGTAAGGATGCCATACCATATCCCTATATGCATAAATGATCTGAGATCCTAAATTAAGCTGATGTTAAAGACATTTTTCTTCAGTAACTTATGCTCCTATAGAAGAACTATGTTTTTGCAGTTGTCTTCATTGAGCACTTCTATGTTTGTGTTCTGATTTCAGTTTAACCTGAACTCTAAATTTTCTAGATTATTCCATTTTTGTACTTGATCTTTGCACTCCCTTTTACTCTAAATTACTGATACGCATTTCCAGTCTTAAAAAAAAAAAAAAAAAGAAAAAAAGTAAAGAAAGCCAAAAAACAAGAAACCCCGCCCCCACCACAACTTGACAAACAAAAAAACCCCCAAACCACAACTTGAGTTTTCCTGCTACCTTTTCATGGAGTGTGGTACTGTACACGACTGAAAAATGGTGTTCTATTTACCATGTAGATTGTTTTATTAATTACATTATATTTTAGGGACTTCTTCAGTCTTTTAGATGTAAAAAGTATTACCAGAAACAACAGACTACTTTGTCCATCAACCTATTATCAAATTAATTTCAACCCAAACTGAAAATCTATTCAGGAGCTTTTCTTTTAGCCACCCTCAGTTCACTCTTTCTACCTTTGCAGAGCAATCGAGAACAATTCAGAAATGAAATTGTACCAAAAAAAAAAAAAAGACTACGACAGGATGATATTTGAGCAAAATATTTAACGAGACATTGGAAAAAAAAAAATGAAGAAAACATAGCTAAAATTAAAGCATCTCAGCACCAGTTGTAATGTTTTCTCCTCCTCCTGCTCCTATTCAGTTTAAAGAAGTAGTAATTTCCTTTTAAGTATTTAGAGCCAGTTGCAAAGATTTTTGATTCTTGAAGAGCACAGAATTTGGATAGAAGAGGTTTTCTAGGCATGCTTCCTAAGATTTAAGGTACTAGGATATAAATAGTTTACACCAGTGTTCTTCCTTGCAACAAAAACAAAACACTGCATACAAGCTTACAGAAGCTAAATAACGCTCTGGAAAAATGATGAATATGAACAGTATGTATGTCTTTGTATTGTGTCAGAGAATGGGACTAAATCAAGGGGCAGATTATGTAAAGGGACTAATTTAAGAACTGTGTAATTCAGAAATCTCATAAGGCTAAACAGTCTGCAAACACTCAGATCACAGGATTTTAGTTCTTGTGTTTCTAGTTTTCACAAGCCACAAGAAGTTGATTCATTACTTTGCCAAATTATAAGTTTAAGACTAACTTCAGTATCATTTTAAGAAAACAAAATCCTTCCAGGTGCAGTAATTTTAAGAGATAAATTTTGCAGAAACAGGAAACAGTTAAAATATAATTACATTCCTTACACCATCAGTATTAAAACACAACTACAGAAATTATACACAATGCGAAAGACTCAGTACAACAGTTAGAGATTTTTACATGACAAAGTTCTTATTTTAGGGTTTCTACTTTTACCTGCTCTTTAAGAAATGCTTTCACCTGATCATATGGGATCCTACAGACATAAAAGCAATAAATATTATGGAGTCAACATCAACAAAAAGGAGTATTCTTTCCTTAAATTCTGGGAGGATGATTTTGTCCCTGCTGTTTGTTGTTTTAGTAACAAGACTCACTGCTAAGTGGTGAAGCACATTTCTTTCTCAGTTTTAATGTCTTTTCATAGCAAGGTTTACCAGCCAAAGCCTTGTTATTGTAGTGCAAACTTAATGATCAACTGCAGGTTAAGATCTACAAAGATTAGTCATTCCAAGCAGTAGCTACTGTCGCATTACCATCTTTATAAAAGACCCCAAGCATTGCAAAGTAAAAACAGCCTGACTTTGGAGAGGCCGAGTATGATTTTAAGATCAGTTAATGTAGGAGAGTCTGTTCTTTAACAGGATCAGCTTTCTACCATTTTACAAAGCAGGAATATAGCTGAAGACGTGTATATTCCTCCAGCTGCTGGTTTGCAACTGGCACTAAGGAAAAGAAAAGAGCAGCAAACAGCAATTACATACTGGAGCATGAGAAAGAAACAAAAAATAAAACGGTAGGCAAGAAACCAGCTGGAAGGTTAAAGTGATAATCAACTTGGATAAAGTATACAACGATGAGAAGAAAAAGCTATTATTTCAGGGCAACGTGGAAAGGAAGAGAGCACCCAATCTGGTAAGATCTATACCTTTTTGATTGCCAAAAAAAGTGTCTATATAAACACATTAAGGGGTGCTTAAGCACATTACGGGTGCTTATAGTAGAAATGCAGCAGTGGGACTTCTACTGTGCTCAGAAAAATTATTTGACTCAGACAGAAAGGAGGAATGAAGAGGGGATGAAGGGGTTCTTCTGAAGCAATGACTTTGAAAGCTAAACCACTGAATGTTTATCTATAAAGAAAACATCTCTTGATAGCTTTGCTACAGCCTATCAAGAGATCAACCATGCACTCCTATTTAATCAAAAATTGTACCAAAGTGTATGCATATCCCCTTCAACATGGATCTTGCAGTCCCAAGATCCTCGGGTTATTTACAGAAACATCTTTTAGACACTACATGCTTTAACAGAAGCAAACAATGCAGGAGCTGTAAATACACAAGACTGACACACGCTGGACAGTATTCTGTAAAGTGTCGTTCTACTTCAGAAATTAAAAAAGTTCCTACTCTTCTTAAATTCTTATGTTATAGTAAGGTACTGTGTGGTTCTAAAACCACTTCCCGTATTTTTTACAAACTATATGCAGACAGCTTACTCCTGTCACAGGGACTGTAAATTCACACTTAGAAAACAGAAAGTAATTAAAAAAAAATGTATTATAACAGCATTTTAGTGCAATCAGCATCTGGAAACATGGAAAGCCAACTTGTTATCTGCCATCTATGCAAAATATCAGTGACTTCATGGACTAAAACCCAGCAAGTTTCTCTTCTAGATTTGTAACTCATTTCTCTCTAATAAGACAGAGGAAAAGGAAAAACTGAAAGGGTATTTTAGACAACCAAAGTAACGAAAAAGTATGAAACTCAAGAATAAACCTAGCTTATGAGGTTACTCAAATAACTACAGTTTTGAATGTGACAAAATCCAAAGGAAACAAGAATGAAGGTAAGTTAATAAAATTGTTAATAACAGTCTTTCACTGAAATAGGTTTTAACAAAATATTTAGACAGTGCACACATTAAACTTCTTACTTTTTACAGCCATTTCTTTCAAATAGTTTAAACGGTAAAGATGGTAACTTTATGGTTATAGATTGAACTGTGTAGCCTCACTCTTAAGATCTGGTTAAAAAGCTTTAAATTAT
>NW_009191346.1:13519-29615 GCF_000690835.1 Fulmarus glacialis | reverse complement strand
TTCTACAGATGTGTCTCTCGGCTTTCAATACTAAACTCATTAATGAAAACCAGGATGCTACCTTCATCCACCTGGCTGTTACTCCACCCCTACATACCAGTATGGTAAGAACTGATTGGCCAACTGCCAGGGAAGCTGACCTCTATTTATGTACACTTCCTCCAAGTATTAGACTGTATTAGACAGGGAAACAGATTTGGCTTTTAAAACTATACTGTCCTAAAGCTAGCGTTACTTTTAGCGTTATAAACCAGTGAAAAAACATACTCTGTGATTGTTCCTTAGATGCTACTTCAGCCTGAATAGCCTCCACTGATGCTTCAACTGAACAGGAGGGAATGGGAACGCTCACACAGCTTCTGCTTGTGAGGGCTGTAAAGTCTCAAACTTCTGCAGCAACATTTGTAAGAGGTGATGTGGTCAAGGACTAAGTCATCAAGCTTCCACATACTAAGCACTGATGTTTTTACTTTATCAAGATGCAACGCTTAAATATTCAAAGCACAAATTAGTCACCTTTACCTTGCTTCTGTTCTTCTCTTGACCGTGTTCACAACTGTCCTGCCCGCTCTGAGTAACGTGCAGGCTGCTACTAGAAATGTGAGGCTCTTTGTGGCTGTCTCCAAACCAAGAAAAAGGCATGCAAGTAGGAACAGGGGAATCTGAATCTGATGCAGATAGATTGTTGCCAGAGTCGTCCAACAGTTCTCGGGAACCTCTGAAATAAGTAGATTAAATTGTTTAAACAACAGCAAAAAACCCCACCCCGCCTCCCAAACACAAACTCAAACCACACACCACTCATTTTTACCTGTTTCACAGCACAATTGATATTTAAAATGAAATCTAAAACTTGCCTTTAAATATCCATGCAAAATAATCTGAGTTATTGAACAGCACAAATTTAAGAGCTTTTGCAGTATTTCACACAACAATTTAACAATTTCAAATAATTTGCTAATTTAATTTACTCAACATTCATCTTCCTACACAAAATATAGTTTTTATATTTAAGGTAGGATACAACATGTTAATCTTATGAGCCACTTTAAAATGTAACCCTGCTTTACTGTTTCCTCTATACTATTCTATGTATTTTTCTTATTTCATGAGATTAGAAGCTCATCTCCACATCATTATATTAATCTTCACAGAATTTCGCCACGGTTATACTCAAATGTACTTTAAAGTCAAACAGTAATGATAGTTTTAAAGGAATTCTTAGGTTAAAAATTTTAGGAATGCAGCATGTACGTATTAAAAAAAACAAAACTACCACCTGCTATCCAGAGAACCTCTTAGATTTTCTTTTTCTTGTTTCTTGCCCTTGCCTCCAGATTTCCGTAATCCACTGAAGGGAAAAAACACAATTTTCATAAAGCATTTTACATTTACACAGTGCAGCTTTTTTTTTAATCAGCAAGCTAGTTTTTACATTGATTTCAACAGTTACAAAAAGCCACATTTATCTTGTTACAGAGTATGATTTTGCAGATCATGTATGCAATTAGAAAAGTAATGTGATTCATATTTTATTTAAGAACCATGACAGAATTATGAAAGTACCTTTCAAAGACCACATATAATCAAAATAAACACAGAAAATGCCCAAAGAAACTCAGCATATAGTGGATACAACCAAGAGGAAGAACACAGTTTTATTGCTATATAAATGTTTATACACAATGCAGTGTGACTTGAACTAAGTCACTAACTACATTCTCTCTATGTGAAATAAGTTATCATTTTTAAGTTCTATATTATGATTTATCGGTTGCAGTATCAGTCTGAGTCTTCAATGTTAGCTGGCTTCAACAAGCTTTATACCTGGCTCCAAAGGAGCAAGCCTTATCGCAAAATTCAGTAACTCTTCTTTCAAATCCCCAGAGTTCAGTTACCACACTGTATTTCCAGATCATATGCAGCTTGCACTTTTGTTCTACCCCTGTTCGCAATCTCATCTTCTAAATGAAATTCAGAAGTCCACTCATCACTGCTGCCCGCCTCCAAGGAACAGTTCATTAAGCAGCTACTATAGCCAAACCCTACATAATGACACCTCTACCGTAGAAGGAACTAAGGCAAGACAGGTATCTATTTCAGACTGTAACGCCAGCAGGACATAACATTAGAGTCTAGGCTCCAACAATATTTTGGCATAAAGCTATGCATGGATTTGCAATTTAATTCATAGAGAACTTGTGTATTCAGATAAAAACTGAAGAACCCCAAGAAATTCTTTGAGGGACAAAAGTACAGATAAATAAAATCAAAATGCGGTAGAAACATGAATGCAACATTACAAATTCAAGATGAAGACAACTGTCCAGTGGTGTTGCTATGAAGCAGCATTACTGGATTTCCTCAACATTTTTTTATTTAGAGAACATGGTAACACTGAAAACCATTTATTTCCAAATGAACATAAGTAAAATCTTACCCAAAATCAGGAAATCTCCTTTTGGACTTCCCTGATGATGTTCCTTCATTTGTTTCTACTGTCTTGTCTTCATTTTTCTTTTCTTCTGCTTTTCATAGAGGGGTGAAAAATAAAAATGTTATTCTAAAAATACTTGCAGGTTTCAAGTACTTATGATGACGCTTCTAAGTAAGATGCTAAAACCTGAGTAACAGTGTTAAAATTCACATTCACACATGCAGATACTAGCTGAAAATTCTACCGCCATACCAATGTAAGTTATTCTCTATAGCATATTCCCATCATGCTGGCTGTGCTGTACCATTGAAAAATGGCAACACAACAGTTGGTTATGACTGATCAAAAATACTGCTTTTGATAAACAGTAATTCTATACTGTCTACAGAAAGATAAAACTTACCACAGTATTTTGCTTCAATGAATTACAAACAAAAGATAGTTTAAGATAGGTTTAGAAACAAGCACCTCTTCCTTGTGCAAAATGTCAACTTCAAAATACACCACCAAGATAAGCAGTATAAGATGCACGAAAGAAACTTAGTTTTAAAGCAACAATTGAGCAAGTACAGCATTTAATTGTCCTTTATTACGCTTAAAGTATTATAAGATGTTCCTTTTGCATTTTTTGTGGTTCAGTAGCTAGTCCGGGCTAGCCACTTGGAACACGGGCTACGTATGCAAGCTGCTCACTCCAGAAAGTGTGCCTAACCAACACGATAGCCAGTACCTGGAGAGCAGACAGATCTTAACAAGCTTAGTTTCTTGGAAACAGTATACAAACTGTGACTATTCTAAAGAAATAACTGGGACTTTGAAGCTCCTCCAAGACTGTAATATTTTCAAAACTGGAATACAACCTGCTAGGATCCAATTTTTCACCAGAGGGAACATGTTCAATTCCAACTGCTCAATTATTAAGTGAAATTAAGTGACAAACTTAAGCATCACACTACCTCTTCCCATGGATTGTGATAAATTACTGCAAATCCTGAATGTACTCCCTTTTAAATTCTCAGGCTACTAGATTATTTTTTTAAATAATTGAAATATGTTTCGTATTGCAAACCAGGTGTTTCATAACTAAGCTGCCTATGAAAGAGATGCAGCCTGCTTTTTGTGAGACAAAGTAGGTTTTAAGCTCTGCCTTCAAGACAACTCCTGACAAGAAGTAATGTACACAGATGCCTTCAAGGATCATAAAAACCAAAAATCACGTTTACTACACAAAACTGAGGACAACTCCCCACCACGCCATCAGCTAATAATCCTTCCTAAAACACATAATGGTTATCTCAAAATTTACATGCTGAATAGTCAGGATAGTCAGAGGTTTTTCCTCTTTTTTTTTTTTTTGGCGTATCTGATCAGTAGTTTCTGATCAACATTAGAACTTTATCTAATTAGTGAACTGCTCTTTCTAAACATGTAATGTCCAATAAATTGTAACTACCAGTTAAACTGGTTATTTTTCCTGTCAACTTAAATACAAAACCAAAAGAATTAATTTTAATATTGACATTTGTTTCCACCTCTCTCTCCAGAGGTAGTATTTTAAGAAAAGAGGTAATTTCTAAAAGGCCATATAATAAGTTAAAATACAGACTGATACATGAATGGATGGGAAGGTAATAGAAAGGATTATTTCAATGAAATAAATAGGGAGACATTTAAATATGGTTAGAAAGCAACAATCTAGCAGAAAGTAGCATTTAGTGTCATTTTGCCTACAAAGAGCTTGCTTTCAATACTAATCCTAATCTTTGATGTACTGCATTAATTAGGTCTTCCAGTGGCTCTGCCAATTTTAAGAAAATGTTTGCAATGCTTCAGCCATCACAAAAAATTTGTAGAAAAGAAAGCAAAATCACTTATATAATAGGTACTTGTTTTGATAAGTTTTTTTTTTTTGAAAAAACAAACAAACGAACAAAACAAACAGAAGCTGGGGTAGAGACTATTTTTGTTCAAGACTTTATAGAAACACACAGAATGAGGAGAATATAAAAAAATCCTGTTTTCAGGGTATTAAAAGAAAGGTTTTGTCTGAGCTGTGTAGAAAAGACAGCAAGTTTAATCTGCCTTTATATATTGTACTAGCTGACTAAAGGAAATATCAAGCATTTAAAATATTTTATCTGATCCCTTTTTCAATTATTCATAAGGAAAAAAGCCAAATATTTTTATCAAGTAATTATTAGTAGTGACTAGGCTGATCATAATACTTTTAACCTTTTCCTAGTGAGAAAGATCCTAAGAGGACAAGATGAATAATGCAGTAATTCCCGTAACATTCAGAATCTATATCTTGTTTAAACACCTGGATAATGTCTGGAAGCACAAAGTCAACACTGAATTTTTCTGGGAATCGGGAAATCAGTCAAACTTACTCTCCGATACATTGCTATTTATGAGGCTAGTGTTTTTCAGAAACGTGCTAAGACCTTTACCGATTATCCAGTCAATGACTTAGCTCCCCTCTAGCTTATGTCAAGGCAACCATTTAGACTCTCAGATTTATAGATTTGAGCTTTTACCAAACTGACTTAGACCTATTCCTTTCTGTAACTGTTCAATTGAAACAGTATTTATCCTGCAGGCACCTTTTAGATTCTTGGCACTACAAATTATTTTAGAAACGTTGAGTTTTTGTAGAAATTTGGTAACTAGCTTCTTGCAAATGAAGGAATTAAAAGATAGGTAAGTGTATTTCAGAACATACTACTGTTGTGTCAAAATCTTTCAGTAAGTAAAAATAGAATACAATGAACTTGCATACTTTTTTGCTAACTTCAAACTTTCCTGAAGAGTTAACAAGTGGTTTTAGAACAGGTAATTAGTTTTGTAGTCAATTCATTTTCCCTTACTTTATTGTTCAATATTCATTTATATCTAAAATCTGTAATACTTTAACCCCAAAGGATTAAAATAATAATAAACCCTTAAGTCTTACCCTTAGCCCCTTTCCCTTTTGCTTCCCTTTGCTTAACATTCTTGGGATGCCCTTGAGGAGAATTTGGAGCCATGTCTTCAGGAGGTGGTGAACGAGTGGTGGTTGTGCTATTTTCGTTGTTTGGTTTGTGTACTGGGGAAGAGTGTGTGGAAGCAGAAGGACTTGACTCTAGAGGACTTTCTGTGCTTTCTGTTTGTTCAGGCTTTTCACTCTTTTGATCCATGTCATCCAGGCGCGGGAGAGTTAATTTTTCACTTGTTTCTAAGGTCTTAGTTAGGTACACAGTGGAAAGTTCTCTGTTGAGAACAGTATCTTCTGAATCCTCATCCTTCAACAAATTCAAAAGTTATTTTATGATAAGCATGATATATAATCATTTACTATCTGATCTTTTACGAGGATGTAAGGGTATGCTATGCTACACACAAACTTCCTCAGTTCAAAAAATTTTAACTTAATCACTTGTGGATATCATCTAAATCACATGAAGCTGATTTTATAGGCTTTCCTTTATCCACCCCTATACAGATCTTTCTGCACGTCCCAAATCACCTTTCTCTATCCAAGTCAGAAACGTTCTGGTACATCTTGGCCATTTCAATTCAATGCAACCACTTTTCAGGCTAACTGAAGTAGTTCAATCTTCTCCCTCTATGACAGGCTCTCTCACATACCAACTATATACACCTCAATTCTTCAACTGTTTTCCAGAAACGTGCTAGAACATTTTACTGTATACTTTTTGTGGACTTAAATGATCATTTATGGAATAATGAAGCATTTCAGAAGTGTTTAGTTTTTGACAAAATTTAGTAACTAACTTGTTTCAGATGAAGGAATTATAAGATAGATAAGCGTATTTCACAACATACCACTGCCACTATATCAAAATCTTCCACTAAGTAGAAGTAGAATACAACAAGCTTGCATACTTCTTTGCTAACTTCAAATTAACTGTGCCACAAAGAACATGTCAGAGATCACATATGTGGTATGGGTTTTTTCACTTGATACAGCATAAAAATATGATACTTTGGCACAGTGAGAATGAAGCATGGACTACACTTAAAATTGCAAATACGGATAAAACTGAACATATGTTCAGGCTCATGAATGCATAATTACCTACCAATATCGTTACCTGTAGATTTGCAGTCTGTTGTCCAGCCCCAAGAGATTCTTTCAGCTTTGATCGAGAAGGTGGCTGGCGTTTTACTTTCAAAGCAAGCTGAGCTTTTGCTTTGTGGGCACTGGTGTCTAATCTGGGAGTATCCCCAACAAAAGCATCAAAATCTACAACAAATATGTACTACTTTAAAAAAAAAAAGACAAACTGGTAGGCAAGTTCTCCAACCCACTGTCCAGAAAAATATTCAGAAGTTAAATCAGAATTATTCTACCTGTTAATCATTACTATATGAAAATACTGTTTTATATAATACCACAATATTTCAACATACTGTGATAGCAATTTCTAATTAATTTGAAATATATTTTTACCCAATTTCTTCAGGTTTTTTTAAAAAAAAAAAAAAAAAAAAAATCCATCAGGACATAATTGTATTATGGCTTGAAAAGTGAATTTTATTCTCAAATAGATGAGCATTTGTGCCCAAAATGTACTTTCCTATCCTTGTTCTTTAAGATAGAAACTCTTTACAAAGTACATAAGCATCTACCAAATCTTTTTAAAATATGCTTCTCATTTGAACCACTCTCTGATATTTTATAACATTCTGGACATAAAATTACAAGACAAATAAAAAAATCATAGCAAGTTTTCGTGTAAATCATAGCTTAAAAATCAATAGGATTTTAACTGACGTACCTCAGTGTTTTAGTCCCACTAACGTTATCAGTTTCACTAATAGAGAATCTGAGGAACAGTGAAGATGGGTCTCTCTCCATCTATCTCCCCTTTCCCACAGCATTTAAGAAATACATTAGTACAACACTGAAAATGTTGGGGGACCTAAACAAACATATCCACACTGGCTTAGGTCAAACATTTACCCAGTCGGTAGGAAATAGCAAACACTTAATTTCTTTTAACCATGAAAAAACACTACACATATAACTTCTCCTAGTTTTTGTTAAATGCAAATCAAAGATCCTACAACCTACTTACCAGAAATTAACATATCTGAAGAATTCAGTCTTTCTTCTATTGATTCTGTTTCTTTTTCATTTTCTTCTGTCTTTGACTGTTCATTATATTGGCCTGGACTTTGACAGCCATCTTCCAATAAATTGCCACCTCCAAACACATACGGCATTTTCTCATACACTTTTAATTTACTTTCAAGCTCTGAAATCTGCAAGAAATAAAAATCAGAAGTGAGAAACAACTCTGTAAGAACGCAGAAGTTTATTTCAAAATATAATACTGCTTTACTTTTTCCTGACATATTTTCATCTGTTCTGCATACTTCTGGTCTCTCTCTTCAAGGAGCCTTGAATGATTCTCTTCTTTTTTCATAAATTCTATTTCTCTGGTGAAGGAAATATATACATATATATGAAACAGTAATATATATAAATATAGAAAAATACATAAAATAGAAGTATGCACAGCTGCATTTACTAAAAAGCATTCTGTTAGTAAATGTTGAAAAAAAATCAGCCTGTAAGGTATAACTGATTCATTAATCTTGTAACATCACAAAATGACCTATGTATTTGTATGCTTCTACTGTCTCCAAAAGAAAATACATATGACACTGTAATTTACTCTGGGCTGAAAAAGGATGTGTTGCACACTTTTTGTACAGTTACAACCATCTCTCTACCTTTAAAAGTGGCAAGCAAATTGCATATACATTTAAAATATGAAATATATGCAGGACTCCAATCATTACATCTTACTCTCTTCCACAAAGATACGTGCACACACAGTATTTTCCTTCCAAAAGCTATGGTAGAATTCTTTGTAGGAAACTAAATTGCATTTCAAGTTTCTACTTGGTTCATCCTACAGAAATTGCAACGGCTGAGTTTTACAAAAAAGAATCAATTATTACAAGAAGGAAACAAAAATAAAAGCTGCTTTTTCCTGCAAGTCAGATGGAATAACATACAAAACCAGAAAATAAGTGTAGAATGTCTACACAAAACGCAAAAGCTTCAGGGACAGTCAAAAGAGTAATGGGAATTTGCTAAACAGCGAGGAAATGGAAACCAGCGTGTTAACAGTCACCTTAACATACTTTTGAACTTCCATGCGGATAAACTTGGGAGGAGAGGGGAAAGGAGACCTTTAAAAAGCTCACCAAATAGCACAAAAATGCACTGTGAAAAGTAACACTTCTGGATGTGGACTACAGAGCAAAAGATCATGCAAACTACCTTTAAAAATAAGTAGCAAATGGAGAAATTGGGAACAAAAGAATTATATGCTTACAGTAACTATCAAAAGCATGTATTAGCAAGACACTTCCAGAAGTATTTTGCAATTAGCTCTTGTTTAGCTAAGAGGAAAGAAGGTAGAGCAAATAGACACAACTGCACAACAACAGTGCTCAAGTCTTACACAGGTGTATCTAGTAACTCTTAATTTTTCTCAGAATTCCTTTTACTCCTCCTCCAAGATGTAACTCCTAACTCAGACTGAATCACACTTATCTGGCTCTTATTATATATCATTTGATGCCTACCCTATCTGGAACATTTAAGTTGGTCAAAGCTAGAGGGTTTTTCACAAACAGCAAAAGGTATTGCCAAATACCTCATGCCAAATTTCAAGTAGTCCTTCCAAAAGTATAGACGCATTACAGTTTCTCAACTAAGTTGCTTCAAAAATTTATTATTAAATCTTTTTTCCTAAGCTTAGAATCAAAAGCAGCAGCAAAATTTTTGAAGAACCTTTCCAGAAGCTGGTGACTTAAGGTATGGAAGAATTCAAGCGTGTATAGCCCACTGCTCCCCTAAACTCTGACAAATGAAAAGAAAGTCTGTTAAGCAAATCCCAACCCTAGGTATTGTTGTCAGTTTTCCCCATAATGTACGAAACATACAAGCAAGAAACAGAGACCTGGTATTTTGGGGTACTTACTTTTGTTGGTAATCTTTAAGCAATTTCTTGGCCTTGTTGTATTTCTTTTCAAGGGCATCACATTGTTCTTGAGTTTCTTTAAGATGCTCATTTACTGTTTTGCATAAACTCTGTGCCTCTAACCAGTAGGTCTCTAACTTTTTAATTTTCTCTTTGCTTTCGTCTAAGTTTTGCTGAAGTTGGGCTCGACTTAGTTTCCATTCATTTTTTTCTGCTTCAACAATTTTTAACTGAAAAGATTAATACTTAAGGAATTAATCTAAACTAAAAGGTGAAATAAAAAAGTTGTTTATACATGTTTAAGTAAAGAATAGCTAATAACAATTAAATACTTATCAGTAATATTAAAACAAGACACTGAACTTTTAAAGAAATCGTATCAACTCTTCCAAATCTTCCTAATCCAAGTAAGTTTAGAATTCAAACCCAAGAGTCTTTTACTACTTCCTCATTAATATTGCTTCTCTTTAAAGAGATAAAATGAATAAGACCTTTATTGTTAGCTTATGTTGACTTGTTCAAGATCTCACCATCTCTTAATACCTCTGGAGAGGCCTATTTTGATTACCTTCAAAGGCAACTGGAGATACAGAATCTTAACCTGTTTGAGACAAGCTCCCTGTCCTACTACTTTGTTACCAACAGCTTGTTGAATAAAGCTAATGAGACCAGTTGATCTTCCCTGGTACTTTATAAGACATTGGTCTTCCTAAAAAATTATGATATACCCATGGTTTGCTTTCCTGGGGCTAATGTATAAAACCACCAAACACTCCCTCCACAAAGGAAAGGGATGAGGCCCCTTCAGCTTGACAGCAGCCACATTATGAAAGGGCATGTTAACATGTGAAGTTCTCCAGGACTTGGAGGAGTGAGCAGGCAGGATACAGCTTCGTTTGCCCATGCCTCCTTCTTTGGGGACACTATTTACACTGAGGAAATCACTACTTTTGAAGCCAGTTAAGATCACCTGCTGATGGAACAGAGATGTTGAAAGGACCAAGAATTTCTGGAATTAAAAATGGGGCAGTAAGTTGTACTAACGCCAACATCTTAAACAGCTTTTTAGCAATCTAGTTGGGCCAAACTTCAAGAATACTGCGAGGAGGAACATGGTCAGAAATCAAAATCAGAACTGTCATAAGAACACAAAGAAGTTTTGGCTGCTTTGCCTCTCTACACTTGGAGCTCTGAACTTTTGCAGAGTGCAAGAAAAACCCTAATAGATACTGTCATTCAAAATTACTGCAATCTGAAGCACTATCCCCTCCCGACTTGCTATTCGCCCCCAGCAATGTGCTGCGATTTGTCCTAGGGTACACATTTCTCGGCAAGGCAACACAGAAGGGCAATGGAATAAAACAAGCTGCTCACCTACAACAAGTATTTCCAGAAAAAGGCCATGCACAGATCTCCATCAGTGGAAAAAGCAGCAAAAAGAACAAGAAACCCCTCCTCAGAGAAAGCAGAAGTGTTGAACCAATCCCCACCAAAAAAAAAGCTGGAAAAAATTCTCTCCCCAGAGCAGGTCAGAAATTTGATTTTTAAAGAGGGGAAACAAAGTATCGGAAATAACTTTCTGGTAACAGAAAGTCAGCGACAAACCATTGTCTGTAAGTGCCAAATCTATACTCAAAGAAGACAAGTTCTATCCACTGAAAATGTTCTCGTATTTGTTTGGGAGCTTGTTTCATACAGTACTCCACTATATTCAGTTCTACTCTAAGCAGTTATACTGAAGCATTCATTTTATAATGGCACAGGGGGGATTTTGGGGCTAGGTTTTGTTTGGTTTTTTTATGGTTTTTTTGTGGTTTTGGTTCTTTTGTTTGGTTGGTTTTTGGTTTTGGTTTGGTTTTTTTGTTTGGGTTTTTTTTTTTTTTAATTTGAGCGCAGTTCTTCAGCTTAGAAATGTCTGTCTAGCGTAAGGGAGTATATAGAGCGTGAGGCCTAAAACAGATTGCTGCCTTCTGCATTCAGCCTTTTCTTGTTAAAATTCGTAGGTAGAAATAAAATACCCCACCCCCCACTCCCCCCAAACAACAGGATTCTTTGAAAACTTACCTTCTCCTTCAGTTGATTCACTTCAGCTATTGTTACTGCGTGTTTTAATTGTAGCTGAAACAAACAAACAAAAAAATGGTATAAGCACACACAAAATTACACTTGAAATGCTAGTTTTAAATATTTATCCATGATTCCATTCTTCCTCAAACCATTTTTATAGTAGCATGAAGTCAACTTAATTATTTGTCAGTTAAAGGAGAAGTGATCATGAGCTTTTATTAAAAAAAAAAAAAAAAAAAAAAAAGGGTAAACTCAAATTTAAACCCAAAAAGTTCCACAGTATTCTATTTGCTACAAAAATCAATACATGACCACCTATCGTTAAAAATCCCACACTGTTGTCTATACATTAAGAAAAGTGACAAGGTTAAAGTAATGTTTCAATGTGCCAGTAGAATGACAAGGCAGCAATGCACTTATGATGACAACTGGTACACAGAATCAAGTAAAAATTTAACAGTACTAAATATTTTTACTTATCAGCACTTATAAATAAACGTGCTGGCTTTGTTTTAAAATTAAGCCTTGTACTTTACATGGCAAATCTTCATAGGATTATTAGAAATGGATAAAGGCTATACCTAAGCCAAACGTAGCGTTAACGTATTGTTAACACGTCTTAAGAAAACAGCACACATATGAGTGCAAAAGCACATTTTTTTGACAACTATTCGTTATTTCTTGTATCTCACTTTCCATCTGTAACCCGGGGGGTGAATTTTTTTTTTTTTTGGCAAGGCATAGTGCACCAAATACACATTAAAACAAATGAATCCATGACTATCCTTTATTTAGATTATGTTAATAACAGCACAGTAATGATTCTAGCTGAAAATTTAATTGTACCCCAAGTAAATATAGCACTTATGAAAAGATGCTGTAGCCTGCTGCTATGCTTCCTAACCTAGAAAAACTGTAAATGTTCTCTAGTGATCAATAGCCTGAAATTTCAACTTCCTCAATGACATCATCCACGTTATCAAGAGAGTAAACTTAAGGAGGTCTGCAAAATACTGATCGTTTATAAAAATAAGCCGATGTATGCACAAATGACATCTGACAAAACAGTTTCTTTGCAGTATATTTTCTCTTCCAGAGTGAAAATGACAGGGACTTAAATCTACCAAAGAAGCCCAGACCCCTAAATGCCAAAGACTGCACCACTTAAATCCCCGACTAAATTGCACAGACCTGAATAAAACAAATACTCTCCTTTATAAAAAACTTGGGAAAAGGGAACCCAATTTTCCAACTATGTTAAATTGGGATTCACAGTCTGGAACGCCCTATTGGGTTTACAAATTTGTTACTTCTGAAAAATACACCATTAAAAAAACCCAGAAGGGATCACCTGAAAAAACCCTCCAAGCCAAAACCATGCCTATCTACAGAATCAAGTGCTTTTATGTATGCAGAGATTTCCCAGAAGACCTCAGCGACTACAGCAAGAGATTAGATGTGTATTTCTTGTCTTCCTGAAGAACATCTAATCACAACACTCGAGACCATTCAGAATGGGCATACTTGTCCTCCCATGCTCCAGCCCGCAGCGAAAGCCATTCTACTAAGCAGCAAATAAATGCAAAGTCCCATAGGCCAAAGAAGAACTAAGAGAAGCTCATATCTATTTAATGCAATGTTCAGACACCACAACAAGGAGGGAGGTGGTCTTGGGTTCTAATACCTTTTATTTAATTTAAATCAAAGGACCACTTAATATAAATATGTATACGGAAGCTGG
This sequence comes from Fulmarus glacialis, assembly GCF_000690835.1. NCBI lineage: Eukaryota > Metazoa > Chordata > Aves > Procellariiformes > Procellariidae > Fulmarus > Fulmarus glacialis. The sequence continues at coordinate 16,366 of NW_009191346.1, read as the reverse complement.
GATCAGAAAATTACAGACCTACATTTTTCAAGGAACATTTACCAGAGAGTTTTATTGGTGATGTTGGAAAAACAAACCCAAAACCACAATGAGGGGGACATGAAGGAGATTATATCCAAATCTTACAAGGTTCAGATGCTCCCCAGTGCATCACGAAGAACATTCAAGAAACTGCTACCGCACCTCTTTAAATTTAAGAAGAGACTGCGCTGAATCCATATCCAGTGGTAAACTGATATCTTCATTTTCAGGAAGATCAAAAACTTCTACAGATTTTCCATGTAAATGCGACTCATATGTATCGTCATCATCATCATACTCGTCATCCTGACAAAATGGGAAAGTCATGACATTCTGTAACACACACACACTTTGCAGTATGGTAGCAGCAATAACAAAAGCACACAATCAAGGAATCCAAACAGTTGCAAAACTTTTCTCAACTAGTTACTATTCCTTTTTAGTTTCTTATACCTATGATACGTTTTAAAGATGACTTGCAAACACCTTCATCAAAGTTCCACAAAAAAGAGCTAACTAAGCCATGCACAAAACAAGCCACAGCTGATACTTAAAAATATCTTTTGAATTACTGATACATTGGAAGTATAGCAAGTAGTGATAATCATGTGCCTTGATAATAGTAATATAGGAAATTTGTATTTTCTGTTTTTAGCAAGTTGCCTGTTTTATCCTTTTTTTGTTTCAATGTGATTAAAAAACTTTTATTCTATTTGCAGAAGTTATTGCATGTAGCGGTAATCATGTACTTTTAAAAACATGTAAGTATGGATGATGTTTTACCTGCTCTGTATCATCATGAACATACTGCTGCTCATACAGACATCTCTCTTGCTCTAAGGTCTCACTAATGAGGCGGGCTACTTCACTCTGAGTCCCTGGCTTTTCTCTCCCAATCAGAAACCTACAGAAGAAAAACAAATTACCTTGCAGCAAAAAGCTTAAGATATGCTTAAGAAATTAGTTTGCCATACTGTTGCCTTCAACAACGTCTTTGTAAAACTTTCGGATTATGGTTTTATATTCTCCATTAATGAAAAACAACAAAAAGAAAGTATTATTTCAAAGAAAACATACATACCTCACTGTGCCTTTGGTGTTTTTTAATACAGTGGCTGCAAAGAACTGAGTAACTCCCACTAGACTTATGCCATCAACATCAACAATCTGATCATTTACTTGAATTCTGCAAAATAAATAAATGCTTAGCTATCAGTTCAACGAAAATATTTTGGCTTGACAGATTTTTGACATGACGAGTATAACTTAAAACTCACTAGTATTTATAATGAGAAATTCTGAGTCCCAAGAAATTCTGAGTCCCAAGAAATTCATTGCTTAAAAACAATCTCCTGATCCTCAGTTACTATGCAGATCACCAATTAAAATTTACATGGTATTTGCCTTAATATTTTTATACTATTTACACACTGATTGGTGTCCTGGGATGTCAACATGATTTTGGGGCACTGTTACACATGGGCACATTCTAAGCTTTTCTTATATATGCTGTAAGCAGACCTATGCTTATTTTGCAAAACTGTCCTATATTAAATAAGAAAACCTGTGTTTTAAAAAATTAACATAAAGCAGCAATGTAATATTTATTCAGCTGCATTCAGCTTTTGTACTTTTATTCACAGTATTTAGCATATCCAATGAAAACAACTGGGCTCAGTTAGAAGTTTGTAAAAAGCATAATCAATTCAATGAAAAACTCACCGTCCATCTCTCTGAGCAGCTCCACCATCTGTTATTGTTTTTACAAAAATACCTAGTTTTTCCAGTCCCTGATCAGCACCAACTCCCATTCCAATAATACTGATGCCCAGACCACTGTCACCTAAGGGATTCGAAAATCTAACATTAGCCGCATAACACAAGATATAACACTTCGCAGTAGTGAGCTGTTTCAAAGCGTTCCAAGTCCTTCCACACAAAGGATATGAAAATTCACTTAAAAAAAAAAAAAAAGACGATGACAACATATTTTCTATCTAGATATTACTTAAAGCCTTTTTGTTGTGTAGTTATGACTGTTAGATTCAAAGCTTCATAGGAGGAGATAGCAGGATTTATGAATTGTATATATTTTGGTGCAGATCTGTCACTCGGAAATGTAGCCTTCGTAACTTCAATTAAGTATGACAATTTGCACTTACTAGAGGCCTGTCCATTTAAAGTTCACTAAATTCAACAGAACTAGCCACAAATGAAAGCCTGGATACATATTCAAAAATTTGAGACCTAAATTCAGGAAAAATACAGTTTAAAATGGTTTTATCTTTTGTGCGCATAGTATCTCTTGCAAATGTTCAAGGTTTGATTTGCACCTTTTTCAATTTCCACAGGAAACACTTCCATTTTTTCCACCCTTTTCTCAAGTTCATACTCAGCTGAGGCTGCCACAGGGTCAACTTCTTCATTACGTCTATCATAGTCTTCATTTGAGTAAGTACTGAAAACCTAAGAAAGGTAACAGAAAACTTTTTTTAGTGCTTTCCCACCCCCGTCCGAACATGATGCAATTGAAATAAAATCAGTAAGGAAATTAAAGTAGTATTTTTAGAGATCCCATTTTCTAAACAGCCATCAATTTAATAAACACTGCTGCTGTAAGACAGTTTCCGGCTTGCACAGAAGTAACATTTTAGAAGTTTCAAAACAATTCCTTAAACACTTTTTGTGTTGTAAATGCACCAAATAGTTAAAAGAAATCAGTCAAGGAAATCAGTCATCTCCTCTTTGATATAGTGTTACTTTTTTTTTTTTTTTTTTTTTTTTTTTTTTTTAAGGAACACATTCCCCCAAATCCCTTCTCCTTCT
>NW_009191346.1:0-13506 GCF_000690835.1 Fulmarus glacialis | reverse complement strand
CCCCCCCCATCTACCAATTGCAGTGCTTCAAACGATGTAGTTTTCTGATTTTGCAAGGGAATCATACAGTTTCCCAGGAAAATGAAATGCCTTATTACATACATTACTATTTTTAGTAATCATTCCAGCTGAATTTCTGAATTGTTAAAAATAAAAGATAAACAAACAACACAAATTAAAACAGAAATCTAGAAAGGAAGAATGAGCTACGTGTAACAGGGTTAATTTTACTTATCAGAATGTTCATTAATTGTATGTAAATTCATAAGTTAGAAAAGAAAGAAAAAAATAATACACCAAACCCCCATTTATCTGAAAAACAACGTTTATCTGCTTAAGTTTTTGCAGGCACTGAGTATTTTACTCAACATCACTGTAAGACAAAAAACAGTTATGGATTGCAGCTGCAGCAGCCATCTCCCTAATCAAGAACATGCAGTGCTGACACAAAGTTCATTTACACTGGCCTACTAAGTTTTTGCAACTTTTGCGTTTTCCCACTGAGACTACCTAGACAGGTAGCTGCAATCATGTAAATAAGACAGAATTAACTGTAATTAGCTGTAATTAACATTTTCCCAGTGAATTTATATCTGCTAGTACATGGTGTTAGCTCTGCATGGCAGTAGCCTCAGACACAGGAAAAGAGTTATTGAAACAGATGACAAAAAAGCAACTAACATAACTCAGTATTACTGCTTCACCTCCAGACTACAGCTGGAGTAGTTGCACAAACTCTTTGCCAAATCCTGCAAAACAGCTGCTCTAGAAACATGGCATGGCCATATAGCAGTCCAGTAAGTAAGCAAGATTAGATCCACTTGCCTGAAAGGGAAGGAAGAAACCCACTCTTGGAAGTCTTATGTTTCCCCCAATAAAAGAACCTTCCTGAAAAGTTGTTCTTCCTAAGTCTTGCATAAAGGTAAATAAACTAATAAGCTCCTTTGGACTATCATACAGACACCAGTGGGCAACAACTGGACGCAGAAAGACGACAGAGGTTGCACTTAGGGTATCTGTCTTTCATAAACTTTACAGAAAAATCTTCAAAATAGACAAAGAAAACCATCCAAATGGTCTCAAGTATTCTTACTCTATCTCTGTCAGAAGAAGGTGGCCAAGTTCTTAAATTAAGCCCCCTCTTCACCCCCCCTAATCAGTAAATAGGATATGAAGTAGAAGTGTTAGGGTTTCATGAGGTACTATTCTCCCTTTGGAACAAAACCCATCTGGTTTCCATTCCAACAGAAGAATCAATCTCTCAAAAAATATAGTCAAGTTATAATAAGAAGATGAATTTTAAACTAATAATAAAAAAAGTTCATGAGTGGACAAATGATAACTTTTTAACGAGAATATTTGAGTTCTTGAGAACGAATCAAATACTGGGGCATGAAAAAAATCAAATTTGCTTATTTATAAGTGTATGGATGACCTAATATTAATAATACGCCTAAAAGGTTAAAGATCATTAACCATCAAATGGCTGAATGAGCAAAATGTGGAGAACCGTAGTAGTACATTTTGGAGACACAGACAACTGTATTTTCTTGATTCTTTGTAACTCAGTGGTCTAACTCACAAAGCAGAAGATGATGCAAGCAGTCACTATCTGCTGAAGAATTACATTAGCAAAGGGGTGACCAATTCCTTACACAATCATTTATAAAGCACTGGAAATTTGGGGGAAGCAAAGTCACACCATCTGAACACACTGCATTACATATGCTGCAAGTCTTAGGCTGCCAGCACTAAAATATCTCTGGAATTTCTAAAAATTATTAAATAATTTTCCAACTTGAAAGTAATAGCATTGTACCTGGGAATCTCATGGAATTTGCCCATTTTGACACAAAATTGATCATAGGGATTGATAATCTGCCAGAATGGATCATAGAATTAAAAATTAATGGTGGGTTAGATTCCAGTGATGTTTATAATTGCCATACATAAAATAATAATAGCACAAACACATGTATGCAAATGAAGATTACTAATATTTAAGCGCACTAGCTCTTCGAGAAAAAAAAATCTGAAATCAATTCTGACTAATCCACTAAGAGAAAGAATTCATACTTTTCCTCTTAAAGTTACAGATGGGAAGTGTGTGAGAACATTTAAGATAATATTCTAAAAACCATAATGCCACAATTAGGACAAGATAAAGCTGTTTCAAAATAGTAAGAAAAACCCACTGATTTCAGAAAAATAGTTTTGAGGGAAAAAATGAATTTACAAAGAATAGAGGAAAAGCAAAACTGATATATAAGAAGCCAAACACTGCAATAACAAAGAGAAAAGCAAGAGGACACTAAGAAACCTACGGCCCAAAGAGTCAAGGACAAATGGCAGAAATTTTTATTGTGTACATGTGGAATCATAGCATGGTATTAATCTTTTACAAGATGGAAACGGTAAAATTGGTGACACTAATATAGAAAACACAGAACTGCTCAGCAAGTTTTTCTTGCCAAGTAGCAAAAGTAATATTAAACACAGTTAAAATGTGGGTAATAAATAATATAAGTTACAAGTTACACAGTTTAGAAGATTGATGACGAAGCTAAACACAGTTCATCCCTGCGCTGTGTCTGGCAGGGTTTAGTCACTGAATCAAACGCATTAGGGACAAAACAAATTCTAATCTTACTATTTAAAAGCCACTGCTAGCCAGAGATCATAAAATTATTAGCGTGCAAGTGATATTTTTAAAAGACATGCTTTAGCAAACACAAGTTATTGTCCCAACAGAGTAGAAACTAGATAAATTTTACTGTGTGCAAACCACGTGAATTTTACAAGCCTTTTACCATAGCTTGTTATATATCCAGAAGGTTAACCTAACATTAATAACTTCTGGATCTACTCAAGCTAATAAATTATGAAAAATCCTGCTATCTGAAAAAGGAATTTCTTTTTACACTCAAAACCTCTTTTCTTCAGAATAAATAAAAATAATTTGAATCCAAAAAAGTTCTGACAGAGGGCTGAATTTTTAAGGACTGTTTTAATTAAATTAAGATACATAACCAGAAATTTTCAAATGTATACTTAGTCCTTGGACAGCTAATGTATTTATCTGAAGACAGAACAAACTGCATGCTCCACACCAGGAAAATGAATCGCTTTTTGAATGCAAAACTCAGTTCACCTCCTTCTATGAAGATGCTAACATCAACATCATCAAGGTCAGCACTCAAAAAAAAAACCAAACCAATGCAGCCTACTGTCTAAAGGATCCTACCGTTCAATTCCTGTTACCATACAGAACTAAAAATCTCCATTATATCACCTTAGTGCTATCACAGAAAACAGCACTGTCACAAAAAACCAACAATGACCTCTCTTAATTCAAACTCTTAGCAACACATAAAAAGCTCTACTTAAGAAAAATGTTAGTTTTAGCAGAATGTTGATTTTTTTAGAGGGTAAACTCTTCGGAAGTGAGACACTGATTTACCAGGTGTTTGCATGAAATTGCTATAGAGTCATAAAACCCAGCCCAAAGACGTCCGCTCCCAATTAATTTCTATTAAAATCTAGTAGGTAGATTTATTTGTGCCTGATCAAAAGCAGGACATTACAAAAGTAATTAAACAGTAAGATTAAGAAATCAGTAACTGCCCAGAAGGGCTGCCAACTAATTGGAACGGAAGCAATATCAGCATCACTTTAAAATTCTCACGTAACACGGCAGTGTGTGCTGGAAAGCCTCACAGCACCCGCACAGGCAGTTAAAGTAGCACTTGGCAGCCGAGAGAGGCACTGAAGCGCTGCTGACACCCTGCCGGGACACCGCGCCCAGCACCCACCGCCACGGCTGGTTCCCGTTTCTTCCGAAACACAGTTCTTTCTCTGAACATTTGAGTTTACTGACACTCAATAAAGCCGTACATTCAAAACACAAGTTACGGCTCGGGGAAAATTACCTAACAGTGAACGGTTTCAGCTTTTCAAATTGAGCGCCTTTGCGATGCTGGGCAAAATGTGAAGTGCCCAGGCAAACATGAATAATCACTTGAAACAGCAGCACTGAAGGAGGACTGAAGTATAATGTACACTTCACAGCTTACTCTTACAATCTCCCTCTTCAGTTAAAGTAGACATCTCGTTACTGCCACCCACTCTTCCGAAAGCTACACGGTTAGTATTTTATTACCACTATTTGTTATATTTTAAGTGACAAGTGACTATACCTGATTTAAGTCAATTCATGCTACCAAATCCTTTAATCAGCAAACAGAAATACCTTGCTTTTTTTTTTTAAAAACCACTCACACTTTTATTCTTCTTCAAAAAGTATTCAGAACAGTTGGTAACTGTTAAACAGGTTAATATTATAAGCCATTACATTCAATATAGCATTTTCTGTCACCAAACAGGTGGACAGACAGGCTGTGCATACTCATGCGCTTGATCCTGCAGCTTTGCATGACTTCATGAAAAACCCCAACCAAGTCAGTTTACATAATGGCGTAAGTGCAACCTTGCTTCAGATCTACAGTACACACAATTTCATATAGATAATTTAATCATAAATAAACCAGGTTTTTTGCCAGTCTCACTATTCTCTACTGAATTCTCAAAAAAACAGTAAAATTTATTCTCTAGTTCTGTATTTCACTGCAATAGCAAAGGCACTGGAGCTAGCTAGAGAGCAGGAAAGACAACATGGCATCTGTTTCAGTCGGATTATGCTACCTACTCCAGAAGGAGAAATCAGGTATTTCATTTTTAAACCCCAGTGAAAGAAATACTGAAGACAGAGAAAAGCATCCATTCAGATTTGGTGCCCTGATTTTATTTCATTTCAATTCAGAGCAGAAGTTGAGAGACAATCCACATTCTCCTCCATGGAAGTGGAGCTCTGCTGCGACCTGGCTGTACTCCACCTCCATCTCAGTTGAGGTGGCATTGCTCTCTGACTGACAAAGAGACTGAAAGACTCCAAATAAATAGGATATGACCAGAAGAGGCAAAAACTATCCACAATACCACATAAAAGGCGGGGGGGGCACCCCCAGAAAAATCTTGGCTCCTGAAAGACTTTGTTTATAAAGAAAGTGATTCAATTCTGAACATCCATAAGCTTCACAGGTGTCTTGGTACCACCAATTTAAGCCTGGCAATCCAGAAGAATTAGATACATGTATTTATTTAGTGTTCACCAAAACAAAAATCTTGACCTGACCAAATCTAAATAGCAAGCAAATTGGTAAGAGGAACTTCAAAAGAATAACAATGAACACAAAAATAGTCCATCTGGCTGTTTTCTAAAGGCCATAAGAAGAAACAACAACAAAATAACTCTGCATACCAGAGCAACTCAATTAACTAATCTGCAGTAATACTGACCCTAGCAACAATCAATACCCCAGGTCTGAAAAGGAGGATCATCTCAATATACCAAGACACATCAGAGGGTGACGGATGAAAATGATTGAGAAATAAATCTAAAGAATTTGTGTGCTGCCTTTTGGAATAATACTTTCCTACCCAATAAAAATATAAGAACCTTGTAAAAAACTCTGCTACACTGCACCTTCATGATCTCAAGACTACAAAATATGTATTCAGATAATAAAGGCGCACTTCTTTTTACTGATGTCCTTCTGAGTGTTCACCTTCTCTTTTATGTTAGAATGATATGAAAAGGGCTAATTTATTTTTTCCATCTCTCAAAAGGTAAACTACAAACAAGTTTCAGCTACTGCTTGTTCATTCTTTATCAGTCTAGATTAAGTATTCTCAGGTGCTAATAACAGCAATCATCATCAAAAAGATGCTGAATCTTTCAGAAGCTTAACTGTTGAGGTAATGAACTTGTCTCCTATAAATTTGCGTAACTTCACTGACCTTCGCCACCTCCTCAGTGTTTCTTCTGACTACCTCTCCTATGAAACCCTCAAGTGCCTCCTATTCACCCCCCTTCCTCCCTCCTGTTCCCCACAGCTATTCTCAGAGCAAAACAGAGCACAGGCTGGAAATGCATAATGGTCAGCTAACATTGAGTCAAAAAGAACAAGTAACTTTAAACTAAAGCTCCAGTCCTGCCATCAGTGAGCACATGAATCTGCAACTCTGATACAGGGGGTAATTTTCCCCAAACCAAGCAGTATTTTAAAAATACCTTTAAAAATACCTCTCTCTTCCCTGTCAAATCCAGGTGAAACTGCTAGGAAGTTAGAAGTTGGAGTGACTGAAAAAGGATTGAGGACAGACAGGTGATAACCTGTGGTGTCATCCATAACCTCAGCGTTCTCTTATTTGTCTATAGTTTTATAGCATCATCAAGTACATCAAACAGGGCAGCTAGTATGTCATATAACTGGGAATAATTCAGTTAGAAATACATTCAGATATTAATGTAAAGAGTCAAGCTGCTCCAGCAGTGAGCCAGGATATAAAAAGAAATTCTTTGCTTTTTCTGTTCTGGTTTAGATTTCTGCTCTACAGCCCCACACCCTGGCACTGGACTCTCATCCAAAAACTCTTGAAATGCCGAATCAATCTACCATTGTAAAACTTACATATTTCCTAAAAATCAAAACAGAATACGTATGATAAAAAAAAAAAAGCCAAAGAAAGCTTGAGTTGAAAGTGCTTCTTTCTGGAAAGCTGAAATCAAAACCTAACAGAAATATCACGAATCAATCTACCATTGTAAAACTTACATATTTCCTAAAAATCAAAACAGAATACGTATGATAAAAAAAAAAAAGCCAAAGAAAGCTTGAGTTGAAAGTGCTTCTTTCTGGAAAGCTGAAATCAAAACCTAACAAGGACCCGGAAGTATCAGAAATACTGGATATGGAACTTTCTAAAACCAGTTAAATCTATAAACAGAATTTTCACACATGTGTGTGAAAATATGTACCTTCTTCCTCCAGTTAATATCCGTGTTTTTAACATCTCATACTGTTAAGTTAGCCAGCAGGAAATGCCATACTCTCAGATGCAGGCAGATACAACAGGGTTACTTTTTGTGGAAAGTCACTGAAAAGTACCGTGGAGAGCTTAAGTTTGAGATAAAAACACGAACAAAAGTTGTTATGATGTTAAGTTACAAATGTCGTAACATTGATGCAAATGATAAACAGAGCTTCAAAACAATTAAAATCTATGAGTTACAACAAACAAATTGTCATTGCAAAAGATCCCAAACAAAGCATGATGGAAATACACTTACATTATTTGTGTCAAGAAACAAAGCAGACGACTTCCCAGATACAAGTCAGTTCTGTTTAAATCTACTCGCAAATCAAATCTCTATTTTCCTAGATCAACCTACAGCAATGTCACATACCTGTTTCTTAATGCCACAGAAGTATTTTACTGAAGTGCTTGACCAATGGCTGACAAACAATTGACCATTTATGCAGTCATCAATTCTCTAATTACTGAAGAAACTCCAGGGTTTGAGTATCTTCCACCAGTTAATGTATTTTACATCCCTTTGTGTATAATGTCGTAAGTATAGAAGTTACAGTTCAAAAATCAGAGGATGTACGAGGCTGAAGCACTACTCTGCAACATTTTGTTAAAACAGTGTTCAGGAGACCACACATTGACCTAGAAAAATTGTGCATGTCCTAAAAGTGGTAAGCATTTACAGGTATGCTGTTATACAGGAAATCTAATTCAAATGTATCTTCATTTACTGCTTCATTAACTTCCACAGTAAGCAGTTCTGTACTAAAAAGATTGAAGAGTATGCCAGCCTGAACAAGATTACTGTTTGTGTCCCAGCTATACATAAAGCAGCTCTATTCCGATATGCAAGACAAATGGCAATATTATGAAGGATTTCCATATTCTCTCAGAAGCAGCTGATACTTGGCTGGGTAGGACAACACACAACTGCTTTCAGTTTCCTTATTTAAGAACCAAGTTTAAACTTCTGCTCAACTGTAACAAATATAAAAGTAAAGCCTTTACGAAGGTTTTGGTGGGGTTTTTTTTTGTTCTGGCTTCTTTTTTTTTCCCCCCCAAACTATATTCTTCACTTAACAATCTTAAAAGAAAGTATTATTCACAAGCAGCTGGGAACAGACACTCCCATGCAACATAAACTGGGTAACACTGATAATTAAACAGACTTACAGAAGCAAATAGCAGCTGTACTATCTTTTCAGTTTACCTGAGCTACAGAATTTCAAAGGATCATAAATCATTGCAGAAGTTAGTCACAGTGCTATTAAAGGTTTCAAGGACAAAGTCTGACGCAGTCAGAGGTAAAAACTTCTCAAGAAGTCAATTTGGAACCAGGCATTTGTTTTCCCAATAGAAAGTTTCAAAATTACAGATGTCAAACAGCACTCAGTCATTACCTTTATGTTAATTAATGCCTTTCAAGGTAATCACATAATTGAAAGCGAGTTTAATCTCTACATTACAAAAGCAAAGTGAAATATAAAGGGATGACAGCACAGTTACCTGATGTTATTTGCACTGCCTGTAATGCTGATTCTTTACACAGTTTCTTCAGAAAACTTCAAGACAAAGACAAATTCAGTTCCCTTGCAAATACCTTGGACAGCTGAGTGTGCTTTACATTCCTTAAAGGCTTCATATGTGGCAACAAGAGACTAAAAATAGCTCATGTACCATAACGCAAACCCAGCCTGTGAAGTTCTGCTAATAACTGTACAGTATCACACACTTCACTACTATAGGAAAAACAAGCAACGGAGACATAATATTCCTTGAGGTCTGCAGAGATCAAACAGCAGCACGACTTAAAGAGTCAGGTCACCCACAGCAAGTAAGAAATCTGCCCAGATGTCATTTATCACCAGCTTCTACAGAACTGAAACATTTATTTTAAAAAGTCTCATCTGTGCTTATTTTCACAGGCACAGGGCAACTCAAAATAATGGAGTATTTGCGTAATTATGTTCCATCTTTCCTGAAATTATCAGATCAAATTATGTTCTTAAGCCCTGCTACAGATGTCAACAATTATGGATCTCTAGCACGGGTCAGATGCAGTGCTAACAGTGTTAGCTGCCTTATACATCCCCTTGGAGCTGCAGTCTCCTTCTTTTACTCAAAAGCCTTGCCAATTTTACAACTAACTACAAACTTCGAAACAGAGATATTAATCAAATTCTTTTTGCTGCTGCAGCATAAATACTGTTTTTAGGGTGCCTATGTGTAAGTTATATCCATTACCTACACACATATCCAACTTCCCTTTTGGGTATATCAAGTACAGTGGTCAGAGCTCCATCACTGCAGAACCTTGACAATAGGAGAACGTGCTTTTTCTTGCCCAAACACCTTCTGAATGTTTTGAATTCTCCAACTCTATCAGACACCTGCTAAAGAGCAACTGCAAAAGACAGAAATGGTTTCTTCATAATCACTAGAGAGGTGCAGAAGGAAAACAGCAGGAACGCCAAGGCCAGCCTTGCCTCTCAGGAGCATCTAAGAGGAGGAGAAACACAGACCTTCTCTTGTGGCTGTGGACATCTGGAATGGCACTCACATTTCAGTCAAACTTATTAGTCTAAGTAAAGCTGAAAAAAGAATCTACTAGGATACATTTCTCACTACGGCACTGCTCTAAGCTGTGGTGGGGACCAGGAATAATCTCTTGCTACCACTCAGGATTTTTTTTTCCTCTTCCAATTTAAGATGCACTAAAATCTATGCATAAAGCCAAACGAGAGATTTCCTTCTATGAGGTAAAAGTGGGATTTTCTAAAAAGTTAATGAGATATTAAAGGAACGTTACTAAAAAGAGATTTTGGGCAAGTACAAAAAAAATCTGTATTTTTTATTTTACAGAGCACAAAAGCTGAAAACCATATACCAGGACTCATTCCCACTAAGTACCAGAAAATACAAAACAAAAAGGCAGACAAGGGGAAAGAAATCATTGCTTAGGCATGAGGAACAGAGGGGAAAAAGCTATTGAAAATGATATACAGAAAGAGATTCCTATACCCATTATAGCAAAGATATAGTCAAGTTTCACTGAAAAGGGATAAAGGAAGGCAGGTATCACAAGCTTCAATTTTAGGGCCTTAAAAAGAAAGTTCACTGACCATATTGCTATTAAGTACAGTTTATTCTGCCAATCCGAGTGCGGCATTATGGCAAGAACTATGTTATTTTAAATGGAAAACTGCCAACAGTTGCTACTAACCATTCATCTTTTGGTTGTGTAACTGATAATCTGGTGCAGGTTGATTCCTGTGGCTTTCAGAGAAGCAGCAGTAATTGAACAGTGCTAGTTACCAAAAACTGAGTTTTGTCTACATGAGAGCTTCCAACACAGTTGGCACAGAGATTTCTACTAATGCTTTGAACTAAGTCTGGCACAGACATAACAGAGAAGGCAGGAAAAGTGTGTTACAGCCACTGCCTCAGTAGGATTTCAGCAATGATCAGTAAAACCCTGCCTACAGCAGGAAACCAGCAGTCACTCAATGCACACACATTTACAGTAGACTCTACACAGCACTTTCCCCAGATACTCAGTGCACAAATGCGAGGGGTAATGGACTGTTGCCCCTCCGGCTCTCTCACAACCCTCACCAGACTCATTATGCAGTTTCCAGTAGCGGCACTCCCCCCTTCAGTGCTCCAGGTCACCACTAAAGCGGCATCAACTACAAGAAAGCCATATAAAGTCAGCCTGTCTATGGAGAGACTATAAAAAAACCACATGCAACAAAACTCATATTTTGCCACACCCAAAACATTTTCTGGGGTACAGCACTGGCATGTGTTTAGCAAACTGGGAAATTACAGCTCTCCACTGCAGGAAGTACAGGAGTCAACAGAATTTTTGCACCCCTCTGATCAGTAAAAGTGAGTCCTGACCCTGTACGAACAAAGTGTAAAAATCATTTATTAAAGATATTTTTCATTCATGTAATAGTAGAAGAAAAGTATGCTTGAGAAGCCTGGACAGTTTCCCATTCCATCCTCGACCGCATCTGCCAATTCTCCTACCAAGCTTTAAGAGGGACTACAATAACTGAAGTCTGCAACAAGACTATGGGTAAACACAGTTTGAGCTGTGGAATGACTTATTTTGTGGGTATTTTTGGTGAGGGAAGATCAGACACCTAAATCTTTTTGATTTGTTAGCGTTGTAACTTTATACTACTCCTCATTATCCAATCTGCCCTGTAACTTCTACTGCCACAACTACCTAACTCCAAAATACTCATGTTAACACTCCTACAGCATGTTCACTAAGCCAGTACTCAAAAAAAAAAAAAAAAAAAAAGTTATTATTAGAGAGAATTCTAAAATCTAAACAGGAACCAGTCATTTCAGTCATTTGATATATTCTCACGGTTAACTCTGAAAACAAGTCTGAAGTTGAATCTGAAGGTTTGCTATGCAGGCGGGTTTTTTTGTTGGTGTTTTGTTTTTTTTTTTTAAAAACTTTTGTACAAAAAGTAAAACTGAAAAAATCCTTCCTAATGCAATGCCTCAATTTTAAACAAATGAAGGCAAGTATAAAAGGTCATGTGTTTGCATCTATTCCTATAAGTTTAGTGTTGCTGAAAATGTCCAGTAAGTAAAATCCCACGTGTTTCACTATGCTATCTTATGAAGCTGCTGTGATTCAGAATCACTTGTGTCTAATTTGTAACTTCTCTCTTCCTCAGTTTTAAATAAAAGCCATAAGCTTACACTTCTTTAAGGATTTTTAGAGCTTTGAAAAAAACGTTACAAAAATTTATTTCCTGGGTATTTTTGACTGTAAAACAATAATAAATAAATAAATTTCAAAGGTACTTACCTTGATAGGAGCTGTTGAGAACTTGACTTTTCGGTCTGGCTCAGGATCTTCCTCTTCAGAAAGTCCAGGAAACTCCTCATATTCACTGTCATACATATATTCTTCCTCCTCTCCCTCCAAAATTTCTTTGCCTTCAGGCCCTTCGTTTTCTGGCTCTATATCCCTGTCATCATCAAAAGCTGCATTCTCTATGCCAAAAGCACTGAAATTCTCGCTCTGCTTTTCCACCACTTGCTCCTCCTCTTCAGTATCGCCTTCTTGCTCTAGAACATCCTGAACTCGTGTAACTGGCCCATCTTTCACAGACATCCCATCTCCTTCTTCTTCCCGATTGGTCTCACTGCCTTCCGTAAACTCTTCTACCACCTCTGAGGAGTAGTTGCTTCTCTTCCCTTCTTGTACTTGATGTCGGAGCGCCTGATCCTCTTGAACAACGTGATCTTTCTCCAAACCTTTTTCATGCCCTAAGGTTTCATTTTGTGCAACCAGTTCTGCGCAAGTCCCCTCCATGGGGGAAACCCGGGAGAGAACACTATCCGATCTCTGCTGAGCCTCCTGACAAGGCATACTGCTTATATCCCACAGGCTTTTCTCAAGTACCACTTGCTCTCTTTTGTCTTTTCCAAGTGCCTCGCTCAGCTCATCGCTGAGGATCACAGGCACTTTGGTGCACACAGCCTTCTCTGGACATCCTTCAGCAACAGCAGATGAATCCAAACTGTGGTGGCCTCTCAAAGGGTCCTGATTTGGAGGACTATAATTTTTGGAAATTTCTTTGGATTCTTCAGTATCACTGTCACCCAGAAAGCTTTCCAGCCTCCTAGAAATGGGCCCAGCATTCAGGAAAGAGGATTTGGAACCACTATTGGGATGTTGCTGCTTCAACTCCTCATTACCTTGATTTTCAACTTTCCCCAGTGCAACTGGAAGACTTGCTTCTGTATTAAAACTGAAGTGGTCCACAACATTACTGCAATCAGAAGCTGAACCGTGTCTTCTCTTATCCTCACTTCTTTCACATTTGCTGGGGGAATGTCTATCCACTGAGCTCTGTTGTTTTATATTTCTCTCAAATAACTTCCTGGTCTCCGAAAATTTTTCTGCCAGGGCAACTTTGTCCAAGTCTGCCTCATCGTTGCTACGGATGACCTTGTCGGCAGCAGAAGGCACAGACAATGAATCCACAGGACTGCTGCAGGGGCTGGTACTTGTGTTAAGAAGATTATTTTTTTGGACAATGAGGAAAGATGGGCTACCTGGAGAAGGTCCGTACTCTGCTGCCGTGGCCCGGCTGATTAATTTGGTCTCACCAGGTGGACTGCTTTCACAAGAGGGTGTGGAAGAAGAGCCTCCCATTTGCAGGAACATATTTTTTATCTTGTGTACTCTATTGCCGTAAGTGGCAGCTCTACCTCGACTGTGTGGGTCATTTCCCCCTCCATTGGAAGAGGTGCTCAGCTTCTGATGCAAGCCTGTTTTGTTGGAAGCGTTTTCAGGATTGTTTACCCCATCAAAAGAGCATTTGATAGCATGGAAATCGGATTTATAGGCATTTCGGTGTGGAGAAGCACTTCGTAAAGTCCTCTCCCCTTTGCCTTCAGTTTTCATCATTGTCGGAGAGAAAGCTCCCTCGACTCCTGAAGAAGAATAGGGAGGACGACTCCCAGGCACAAAGCTTCCACCCTCCAACACCAGGCAGAGCAGATTCCACAGAAGATCCGACAAGCAGCCTTTCACTC
>NW_009191345.1:1457-1672 GCF_000690835.1 Fulmarus glacialis | reverse complement strand
CCGGCTGCTCCCGGGGTGCGCACACCCCTCCAGCCCATCCCGGCACGCGCTGGATGTCAAAGCAGATGACAGCCCGAACGCGGCTGACATTGCCATGGTGACTATCAAACACTGCTGGGAGGACTCGTGCGGAGATGCTGCACCAGCACCTGCCCCCACAAAGCGCTGACCTCCCCCCAGCGACTGCGGGTCCCCCTTGCCCTCCACCAGCCCCA
>NW_009191345.1:363-958 GCF_000690835.1 Fulmarus glacialis | reverse complement strand
GGTCCGGGGCCCCGCTGTTTTCAGGGACACCTGCAGGGCTGTGGAAATAATTGCTGGTAATAAGCCCGTTAGCCTCTTACCCCTCATTAAGCAGCTTAGGGGGGACACGCACCATTATACGCAAGCCCGGAGGTGGTGAAGGCCCTTGTCAGGGCAAAGGGGTGTTACTGCTGGGGACGGGATTTCAGCGGGTGCTGGGGGGGTGCCACGGGGGAACACAGCTCCATCCCTCCCCTCTCCTGCATCCAGCCCCCACCATTGCTCTTTGCCAGCCGGGACCATCGGCAGCTCCCGGCAGCGCTGAGCAGCGGGCAGGGATGGTGATGACGGGCCGTCACACCCGTGTGACGAGTGTGGGAGGTCTCAGCCGCAGTCACGCCGGCGGGGGGAGTGGGGTGGTTGACAGCGCGGGGCAACAGCCCGGCCAGCGCCCAACACCACGGCTGGGGAACGGAGCGGGACGTTTCTAATCGCTCCAGTTGGAAAAGGTCCCATTTTTACATTTGCTAAATTAAAGGATGTCACTGTCTGATGCCAAGCCCAGACTCCCTCGGAAATTTCAGCTAATGACAGCAAAGAAAATGAGCCGAAACCA
>NW_009191345.1:0-283 GCF_000690835.1 Fulmarus glacialis | reverse complement strand
TTGCAAAGCACCAACTACCCCAAAGATCTCAATTCTTTGCCCCAAAATTCAACTGTTCCCACTCTGCTCGGTCCGAAAGTGCATTGCTGGCACCCGGGCTGGGCTGGGCTGCTGTGGTGGGGTCCCCAGTGAAACCCCCAGCCTCCTCCAGCTTCCCAAAGGGCAAATATCTCCCTTTTTTATGGATACAGCTGCTCTAGGCAATGGGGTTTTGACCAGCACCAGGTGAAAGGGGGGTGTAGGACATCCACTCGCTCCCCACGGTGCCGGAGAGCAGAGTGGC
>NW_009191344.1:15504-16563 GCF_000690835.1 Fulmarus glacialis | reverse complement strand
GATACTGCAAGAAGATAAATCACCTGTAAGGATAAAGGCATTGAAATTACAGTTTTCAGGTCAAGATGAATCTAAATGAAGCACGTGAGAGGCATGTCAGATTAAAATAATACCAGATTGAATAATCATAATTCAGACGACCTGCTTGCATCCCTAACACAGGTCTCAGGTGTTTTACTTGACTGTATGAAAGTTAAAGTTAGATTACCTCCCCACTGGGAACTCTATAGATATTTGCCCTACTTTTGAAAGAAAGAGGCAAGGACAAACATTTAACTATTGCTCATTCAGAGAAGGGTTTGCAGTGAATGCTGCCTCAGGGGTGTCTTCTCCCTATGTCAATATTTGTGCTTTTTTTACTGTCAGACAGCTAGTTATTTGCCTGCGTTGTGTGTTTACCCGTGAGGCGTGTTTGGTACGGAAGCTGAGGGGGCTTGCCAGTGCCCACTTTCCCTGTAGGTCATGTTTCCCAAAGAGGGAGCCAGGGGCAGAGGGGCTGCCTGTCCTCTGCCTCTGGGCATGAAGCTCCCCCAGAACCCCACAGACCCACCTCGGGGCAGTGCTGCCAGGACCAGGCCTGGAGGGGCATCCAAATGTGCACATGAAGGGGGAACAAGTTCCCCTTCGTCCACGCTTTAGTAATTAAACTTTAGTCTCTGTCCTTGACACAACGAACCTTCAACATGCCAGCAAATGATTCCAACAGTTAAAATAAAGGTTTGCTCCACTGGCTCTGGCAGGGTAAGCATTTGGAAATGCTCCCATTGGTCCCTCCCAACATTTAACACCCTGTAGCCTTCATCCCCTCCAACCTGGCACTCGCAAAGATGGCAGGTCTTTCTGCTGAGGCTCATGCATGGCTGTCAGACAGAGAGAGCTGCTCTCCCTCCTGTGATGGTCTGAGTTTTGCTGAGACTGGAGAGCAGGTCACCAAGTCCTGATGCCCAGCCACAGCCTCAACTGCTGCCTCTCCCATCCCTGCAGTAGCAGGTGGGAGCGGGTGAGAGCTGGCAGAGGTCTGGGACTCATGAGAAGACACCTGGGATGTCAGGAGGCTTT
>NW_009191344.1:0-15473 GCF_000690835.1 Fulmarus glacialis | reverse complement strand
TTAGGGAAACAGGGTACTGGGACTGCAGGGGCTTCAATCTTCCCCATTTGTCATGGGGGAAACAAAGTAGCACCATGTGACCCCGCTGTCTTTGTCCCCCCAAAGAGGCCAGAGACATCCCACTGCCTTCTGCCCCTGTCTCCTACACATCCTGATCCTGTTCCGGCCCACAGATCTAACGCTTCTCCCTTCAGAAACAGTCCATGCCCCCAGTCCTACCGCCTTCCCAAATTTCTTAACACACGGTACCTTTATCATGTGGCAATCATCCCTGGGGCACTGCACAGGACTGCGTTTTTTGCGGAGAGATGAGCTGCCATCAGACAAGCAGAGGATCAGGGCAAGAACAGGGCAGGGGCTGGAGCTGACTTGTAAGCAATGTTTGCTTTCCATGGGAAATTACCTGATGTTGAATATTTTTCCTTCCTGAAATGGAGGAAAAGTGAACAATTTTCAGCCTCGCATGAAACACAATTTAAAAATCACTTGGAGGTTGATTGAAATATTCTATTTTGATAGCATCAAAAGTGTTTTGTTCTGTTTTCCTTTTAAACATTTTATACAGCATAGCACAGTGTATCGTTATTTTTACTTCAGATGAAATCAATCATCAGCTTAAAATGGAAGTTGTGTTTCAGTATTTCTTCAAAATATTTTTTTTTTCATTTTTTTTCTACATTAGGCACACTACTATTAAATGTTTCTATTTCATCAAAATGACCTCTTTCAACAGAAAATTTTCTACCGGAAAAGTTCTGGTCAGCCAGAAGGCCAGTGCATTGTAGAAAACGGTTTGAAAGGGGGTGGCTTGGAGTAGCAAAGACTGAAGCTTGAAAACGTGGTTTGCTGAGACCCCACTTTTGGTTTTCATAACACAGATCCTCCCTCCTCTACTTCCCATGAAGTCAGAAAAGTCAGATTGACTATCTAGTTGTGCAGCTAAATTACTGGGGAGATTTAAAGCTATTCTGCAAGAATCAATGCTGCTAAAATTATACAATTTTATTCTGCCTTGGAAACAAGTAGAAAGCTCCTGTCTGAAGTCAGTTAAAATATATACCAGCTATTTGATAAATTGTCTATAGTCCTTTCTATTCTGCTCACTCAGATCCTTTGCTTTCATGATTCACAAAAGCCACCTACCATATATAAACAGTGTGCATGCAAAACATGCATAGGTATCCCTCTGTAGTAGATACTGAATTATTTGCTCATGAACAAGGATTTAGAGTAATCTCATCATCTAGCAGGCTTATTCAGTCGAAACAGGGATTTTAATCTTCCTAATATATTCAATATATTTTCTCCTTTTCTCTTAGCAAAGCAAACATTTCTCATAGGTTTTCATTTAAAACATGTGCCAGCTACAACATCGTTTTCACCCTCTTTCTTGTATTTAAGCTTTTAAGTCATCCTATCTGTTAAGAAACAAAGCAACAGCATTTTTAACAGTTTTGATTACTTACACTTATTTGCTGCAGCTGCTAGGAAATGAACATTAATGGATCGATGTCAGTATATATGGCGCTTCGTGAAGGTCTGATTGCTCAGCTGTTCCTTGTACTAGTAGATCCATTAAAATTAAATAGGATTAACCCATGAAATTTAGGCCTCACTTCTGTGATACTTAGAAACTAGTGATAGTTTCTACATGAACTTGTGATTATATGGGGCTATTCTGCTCTTTTTTTGACAGGCATACACACCCCTTGACCCCAAGGATCCCCAGAATTTTGAAAGCTTCCATTGCTAGTCACCAAACACCTGCCCCCTGCCTCGACTCACAGTATCTTGAGCATATTTTACAGGCTTAGGAGATTTCACATCCCTTTAAAATAACCAAAATGCCTCCTCAGTGATTTAGTCAGGAGGGAACTGTCTGCCTGGTTACGATTTCAAATATCTTTCAAATAAGTATGAGATCCAAATCAATGCAAAATTCAGCATTCGGGGATGTCTTGTAAATTTTTGACACCCTCTAAGAATTATAGACTCCATGAAGTGATGAAGAGACTAGATTTATTCAGACGTTCAGCGGTTTCCATCTCTGGCTAGCAGAGCTGTTAATAAGCTAAGGTTAATTCCTTCTACATCTTGAAATAAGTAACTGATGGCTTTTATAACACCGTATTGAAAAACTCTCAGCAGAAGTACTTTGTGCTGATTGTGCGTGCTCCAGAAGAGAAAGGGCCTGGCCTCTCCTCTCGGGAAACTCATCTCGCAAATGGTTTCTTTGCCACAAACACGTGCCGTCCAAACAGTGACACGCGATAGCCAAAAGCACCTGGTCTCCCCTCATTACAGGAAGGGCACAAGTCTCAGAGCGTGAGGATTTCCCGGGCACCCGCTCTTGTGAAACCCAATGACACATTTAGGTGCTCTGATGGCTACGGAGACGTTCCCAACGAGTGAACAAGAAGTCTAAGTCAGCTGAATGTCTCCTTTGCTAAACAACCTGACTATTCGGTCCTGGGTAACGTTTCAAACCATTCCTGTATTTATTTATTTCTTAACTGCAAAAACGTACTTAGGGTGCCCTCTAGGCCAAAATGCTACACAGTATTTACAACGTGCTCTTACACACACCAATTCTATCCAGCTCGATTAATTTTGATAAAACTCTCTTGCCCTGAAATCCCCTGATTTCCCTGAAATCATCCCCTAAGAAACAACCTGGGTAAATAGATAAATCTGTGCTGGGACTTGCATACCAACAAGCTTACACTACATCAGGCCAAAGAGAGAAGTGCATTTCAAAGTCAAAGGTCCACAATTTCTGAGCTTCAGACTCTCCATTTAAAATACACAGACTTCTAATTTAATTCGGAAATGCCAGTCTGAATCACTCTGGCTGAACTCGCCAGACAGGGACTTACGTAAGTGTGAAGAGAGAGACGGTATCTTGGATATAGGGGATTTGATACAGATCAACTAGATAGGTCTACTTAATTAGATTGTAACTAACAAACAGGACAAGGAATTTAACTAGAAGTCACTGTACCCTATGGAGAAAGATTGGGTACCCTGTTTGTGGGAAATATGGCAGCTAAAGCATCTGCTAGCCAGAATTTTCTAGCGAGTTTCAAGGACAGCTCTGTGTAAAGTCTTCTGCAGGAATCCAGCCTGCCACCACAGAAAACTGGCAACAGCTACACATGGAAAGGAAGTCCTTGCCGTGTAGATGAGGGAAAGGTATTCCTGCTCCCCCTTGCCATCTCGGCTTTCAGGCTGGAGCTGTGGGTCAGTAAGCCCTTACGCTGCAGATTTCAGTTACAAAAGGAACAAGTAACTCGGGAAGACCGAAAGTTTACTCTCAGAGTGTACTGTGAAACAATACATCTCTGCACCGCTCAGAGGGAAACCTGCAAGTACCTAGTCATTTCTGAAGTTTCCCCAATGGCTACAGCTAGCACTGAAGAAAACAGCTCTGTATTTACTGGCCGTTATTTGTATCCTTCGATTCCCCACATACTGCCCTTCTAGATATTTTGTAAAACAAAAAGAAGAAAAAAAAGTCATATTAAAAATCACAAATGTCGGAGACGGAAAAGGCTAGCAGTCTTTCCAAAATGGGAATATTTTACACATGACTAAAGAATCAATGGAGGTTTTACAAATATCAGTTTAGCAATCAAACCATGTGTAACAAATATCTGACACATGTCAAAGAACGTTTCCAATGCTCAAAAAAAAGCCCAAATCAATGGATCAAAAGTGGAACTTACGCTGAACACCCCAGAACGTTACTTTTCCCATTTACAGTCTATTGCTGTTTATATAACACGGTATATACAAGATACTTTATCAGCTTACATAAATACCTGTTTTTGAAGTCTGCAATAGCAAATAAAGAATGGGAGAATGGAATACCTTAAAGATTAGTAGGATTTTGTGGTGACCTTTAACTGAAATGATCTCTTTTCCTACCCTGCACCTTCTTTATGCTCTCCTGCATATCTTCCTTATATGCTGTTATAAATTTTTTGGCTCTTGCTGAGCAAAACATAGTCTATAAGACACTAACAGATCGTGATTTTCTATAAACATTGGAGTAATAATGTTCTGAAACACCAGATCCTCTCATATGCTTTGAATTGGACATTAAGAAAAAGGATGCACCTAAACCCATTAGTTTCTTTAAAAAATCTTACTTACTATCTGTAGCCATGGGGTTGAACCAAAGATGACCAAAAAGGAAGGCCAGAAGCAGTGAACAAAACCCAAAGAGAAGAACCTCACACAGTCTTAATTAAAGAACAGTTTTATCTTGGTTGTCTAAGGAAATAAAATGTGCCTACTGCCTCCACAGCCCCCCTGACAACATACCAAAAACTCTTCAGTCTGCAACTGGGGAAAAAAATCACTGACATTTGAAAAAGCCTTGAAGATAAATACCTTTGTTCAAGTTTTTGAAGGTCAGTAGTGGACTAGAAGAAGTAGACCTACATAAATACCCACACTGGGAGAGAGGCAGGTGAAATAACCAGCAGTGGCAACCAGGTGCCCAGCCAGCGCAGCTCGGGGCCAGCCGCGGAAGGGGGTGTCTCTGCCCTGGGGAGGTGCAACCGGGTACTCACGAGAGGTGGTTTTCAGAGGTTGAGGATGGAGCGATCATTAGGCAGACTGATTATATGTGCCTGATTACTCGGGTTGGGTAGGAAAGTGGGGTCCTCATGGAACCACTAATCCCCTCATGTGTGTAAATCGCGTGTATAGATTAACTGTAACTCACAAGGTGATTCTTGAAACTTGATTAGCAATGAATGGACGAAGGGACAGGAAGAGTACTTGGCTGAGGTGCTGCGTCGTCATACTGTAAATAAAGCGCATAGGCAATCAACACTTGCTTCGCTACATTAAGAGAACTTACAGGAAAATTTCTAAATAGCAGTTAGTTGTATTGTTTAGAGAACATCCACGTATTCACGATGATGAGTTTAAAACAAAGTGTCCTCGTGGTTTTCAAACTATCTGTACAAGCCTGTTGTGTGAGCACATATTCATTTCATGGCATAGCCTTTTATTTTTTCCTAGAGAACATTTTCTTGGTAACCATAGTATGTGCTTGTTTTTACAGCATATGCTTGTTTTTGTTTTTGTTTTCCTTTATCTTGGCAACAGCTTCTAAAAAGACTCTTTTTCATCATCGTTGCACTTTTTCTTTAGCTGCAAACCATAAGTCCCCAATAAATTACCCCAAACCAGCTCAATTGATTTGACAGCTGCTAACTGTCACTACAGTATTAGGCAGCTATTGATTTCCATGTCTTTATTTAAATTCAGCAGACACTTGCTAGTGCTGCATATAAACATCTTAATTCCTATTGTGTTTCTGATTTCTAAACTGTACCTGCACTTAGTTTGTCTTCTTTGCCTTGTGTTCAAATCTCAGGAAACTGGCTTTTTCAAATCTATTATTAGATCTCTCAGTCTAATTGAACATCTTATGTCCTAGCTAGCTTTTATTTTTCTGTAAATTCCAACCACTGTCAACAGAGGAAGCAAATCTGCACATTGTTCTTTCTTCTTACTCTCCTTTACCAGATAATGTAGTATGTGCCACTCAAATCATTTATACAACATTTTCAATCTGTTTTCTAAATCATCCGAAAATTTGAATGTTCAGCCTAAATCTGCGTGAAAAGTCTTCCCCGTTTGCTTTCATTTTGTGGCTACATGTAAATAGACGGATGACACACGTATAGAACTTAATCCCAAAGAGTATTTGGACATATGCTTAACTCCACTCTCATTTAACACAGCTTTTAAGTTTGTGCCCTCAGTTTTCTTTTTAGAAATTGAGGAGGAGGGTAAGGAGAGGAATTCAGGGATATGTGGTGAGAAGATCACCGTCAGCTTTGGTTGTCTACTTCATTTCTAATTTTGTTTATTCATTTCTAATGCAGTAAAAGCCTCATGAATAAATTAAAATAAAAAGGTCTGCCCGGTAAACATTCAGAGGAACTGCTACTATTCTATGAAAGGAGCGCCACACGTGTTTTCCACGCATCACAGCTATGCTTTCCACCCGTGTATATACTTTCTAGTTCAAGACCCCCACAGCTGAAGAGAGACACGTCCTGGCCTATTTGTTTCTGCAAAGAAGACTGATGCTGCAAGACCAGAGTTCACATTGGCTCCTTGATGCGGCAGGATACATATGAGAGTGTGGAAGAGCTCTAAGGGGTGTTAAAAAAGAGTCTCTTAATATTTCACAGTTGTAAATTGTACTTTTTAGGATGCTGAGATTAAACTGTCTTACCTCTTTGCCCACTTTAACTGTCTTGGTTGGGGATATGAAATGTGGGTGAGAGGAAGCTGTTATTCAGTTTGATGCTATTTTTAATTTTATAGTGTAGATAATGTATTCAGAAACCTTTTCTTTGAAGGCAATCTGCATTCGATGCTGTTAAAGAGTTCCACATCTTTATATAGCTTATGGGATAATTTTGATTAGATGCAGTTCTTACTCTGTGGACAGAAGTGTATAATACCTACAATAATTATGGTAATTGTATATCGGAAGTTGGCTATTCAGGAGAAAGCTATTTGTTTAGCATATAGCACTTTAGAGCTGTGAGATAGGGAAGTGCCTGCATTTGAAGAATAAACAATAAAGACCACTTTAGAGCAGACTGTCCTTTATGTTACTTCACATTACGCATATCTTAATGATCACTCAGATTGAAGTTATCCTGCTCCAAACAACATTAACTTCACCAGAATCTCTCAGAAATGCAAGGCATGAACAGGGAAGAATCAGCTTGGCTCCTCAGGGAACCACCTTGCTTGTGCAGAAGCAGATGTGGAAGGCACGTATTGCCTGGGAAAGGTGGCACCAAAAAGTCACACCACACCGAACTCTCATCAGGCAAACCAAACCCAAGCCTGAACAATTTCAGCTGGGCCCAATCATGCAGAACTGGAAAATGCAACTGCCTGGGCTAGGAAAGCTCTCAAGTCGCAAGAAGCTGGGACAAAAAGTCTGTGAGGGTTTGCTTGGGGCGGACGCTACCCCTTTTTTCCCTTCTCAAACGATGGTGTTTATTTGGCTTAAGAACAAGGAGCAAAATTTTGAAACACCGCTGGCTGCAGAGAATTCTTCTGGAGTTACCAGGGTAGCAAAGCAAAACAAAACTCAGCATCCTGGCTTATATCACTTTTGGTGGATAACTTACAAGTGGCTGGTTCTCTGAAAATAACCTAGCCTTTCTTGTGTTACCAGTGATGTCTGTCTTCAGGTCTTCTGACACCATGCTCATTAACAACACGCTGACCTGTGCCCAGAGCTGGACCGACCCCCGGGCAGCAGCGAGCGCAGGAACCTCGCCCAACCCTTCTCGCTTCATAGGACCCCGCCAGCAGCTGTGCACAGCACTGCCACATTTCTAAGCATGCTTGTTGCTCTTCTTGCGGAGCAGAGACGTCGTAGGGCTCCCCATGGGGGTCCGTCGGGGCAGGGCCTGGCAGCCGGGACCCGTCCCACCCTCCCACCGTCCCAGCGGGGCAGCCGGGGGCAGAGAGCTGCCGGGGTGGCCAGGCAGGGACAGTCAGGGCTGGTGGTGCCCCCGGGGCCCTGGCAGAGATACACCGACTTATGATTTGGGCAGGAGCCAGAACTGCTGCAATTTGTGATAAGCCATAAGCAAGATGCTTATCAAGCCAGAAGATAATCATTCCTTGTTCTGCTGATATCTCTACACACAACATCGTAGTATTGTTATTTATATCCTATAACATCTTAATCATTTATCACTTTCCATCTGTGCTGCAGACCCAGGACTTCATCTGTTAGGAACATCTGCACGTCCATAAGCATCCTAGGAGAATATTTTTTTGCAATGTTTTTGTATTCTGTTCCTATTGCCTAGAGAAACAAAGTGAAGTTAATGAAAAGTAATACTTTGTTGGAAAAAAAGGAAAATATTTATTTTGCTCTGACCCCGTTACTTTCTCTCACAATCATTTTTCAAATAAAAGCCTGTTCTCCCATCTCTTTGCACCTCCCAATTACCTCCTCAATTGAAAAGGTTTATTTTTGCTCAAGCAGGATTGTGAGATGTAGTATTTCATTGTTTTCTTGTGTGACGAGGTGTTTTTTTCCCTGAGACTGTCTTCAGTGATGCACAGTCATTTCCGCTGACTCATTTCCCCAGCCAGAGAAGGTGGATGCTACCAACCCCAGCTAAGAAGCACGAACAGTCCTGTGGTACACAGATGGGACTCAGGTAGGAAAATGCCTTAGAACAAAACAAGTCAAAAAGAAAACCCCTTGAGCACTAAAAGAAGGAAGGAGATCGGGCTGAAGCATCGTTTATTATTAAAATTTCTGTACTAACTTTGCAACTGCAGTGCTACCGAACAGATTATACATCTACCCTGGTGAGAGTACAGTAGACATGGAATTATTTTTTATTATTGTTTTACAGCTAGAACACAATCCACGCAGCTGGATTTGGTTGGATGGGGAAAGGCAAAGTAGAGACTAATGAAAAGAGAATATCTACAGATATTGGAGATTAAAGAGATATTAAAGATTAAAGTTATGAATTTCTGTAATTGGAAAAGGTGGCTACGTATAGAAGCACCAAAATAAAGTACTTAAATTGCTTGCACCTCTTGTGTTGGTTATAAACCACGAACTAGAGCTGCTCATTTACTCGGGCCGTTCCATCAGTCCTCACTAGGTTGGGCTCCCTGTGGTACCATGTAGAAAAACAAAACGAAACACACATTTGGGGCCCCAAACCAACTTCTCATTGCTCATTGACCACTGCATTTCTAAGTTTTAGGCCAAAGACATGCAAAACCATAGTCTGATTAATGAAGTGTAGGTGTATGTATTATTGGAAGTACATTTATATCCAGAGGAAATATTGCTTCTCATTAATTAAGGTTGCTGCCTTAGCGAGTTAATGCCCCAGGCCAAAGTGAAAGGTCAGCTCGGGGATTCTTCAGGCTCCTCTCCACTAGAGACTTGCTCCAGGGATCCACAGTGCCCAAGATGGCTGGGGGTCTAGAGGCTTCTGGTCTCTCAACATTTCTCCCTGAAGAGCAGCATCAGCCTTGCACTACCACACTCGGGCCTCTCCTGTTCCAGATTTCCTGTGCCTTTCAGAGAAAAGCTCTAAGATCCCATTGCATTAGCAGCACGAAGCAGCCAGTTCTGCTGCCCAGCCGAGAACTGCCTCGCTGCAATTCCCTTGAGGCGTAGTGCCGCAGAGGCTTCTTTATCTAACTACTTCACGTACTGCAGATGAGAGAAACATCCCTATGTCTTCCACCAGAAATGCTGTTTGGCACTAACAACATCCAGATAAGGTGTAACTACCCTGAAGCACCGGGTAGTTCGCTGACAGCTTTGCGATACCTCCTCGGCTGTCTCATGCCCTGTGCAGCCCGTGATTCAGCACTGCCCGCGCCCTCAGCTCAGCATCAGCACAAATGCTGGGCGGTGCGGAGCACGCATCTTACCCCCGTGTAAAACCAGGTGCTTCTTCTGAGTCAGTGTAATAATCCAGGTGGGCTCGAAGGTGAATTTCGGAGAGATAATCAAATATAACACTCCTCTGAAGAGAATTATTAATCTTCTGCCATAAAGCTACATCAATCTTTACGAACTAATTTTAACATCAAACCTTGTTAAACTTGAAGAAAACATCTTTGGAGGCAGATTTTCATCTGTGTCAAATAAACACATTGGTTTGTGGCTTGAGTGCTGCAGATCTTTCTGCACTTCTAATTTTACAAATTAAGGAAATAACATCCCTGATGAAGTTCGTATTTTGTCAGAAAATACGAAGACTGCTTCTCACTTCTTTATGAGGAAAGTGGCCAAAAGAAAATTGTCCCAGAAGACTGTATATTTTTGTTTCAATTTCACTTCGAATTGTCTTTTTATCCATAGCGCAGAGCACAGATAAGAATTTTGGACGAAGAAGTTTTCATTGGCTTAATTTTTATATTACAGAGTCAGCTATGAATTCAAATCTTCTCTTGCCAGAGTGTGAAAATAAAGATTTTTCACCGCCAAGAAAGGTATCTCTAATAGACAGTGTCTGAAATATCTCTCTGTCGTGTCCTTCAGCTCTCCTCCAAACCACTGTGCCATGCATTATGTTATAAACATCTATATTTTGAGCCTAAATTTCCAAATGTTTTTACTGATTTTATAATAAACGTTTTATTTACTTAATTCCAGTTTTATTAGAGAGCTTGCTTTTTCTCAGGAACTGCAAACTTTTCCTTTACACATTTTTGTTATGTAAAAAATAAGGCTCATAAAAGAAATATTAAAGCAATGAAAACACCTTATTTAGGTATATATTTAAATAACTCCAAGAACTGGATTCCAAATCCTACATAGTAACTCTAGACGATGTCCTAGATGCAATGACATGGTTATTTTTTTTTTCCTGCTCTATATTTAGATAGTCTTTTTAACTGTCCTTTTCTCTTGGAAAAAGGGAGATGGGCTTAACTCCCACCAGTGACTGATCAGCTGCTACCGTCAGTCCTGAGGTCAGGTGTATCACCTGGTTTTCACAAAACCAGCATGTAGCTCAGCTGAGCGGCAGATGGACAAGGGTGTATAAGAACTGTGCATACGCGTGAGCTGAGACAGATGGCCTGAAGAGTGTCATTCCGTGGGGTGCAGATAGATTCCTCCAGGAGATGCTGTGTTAAGAGGTAGAAGGGCACAAGTGATATATTGAGCTTCGCTATTTTGAAGAAACAGACCTGAAGCCCTGAAGAAGTGAAAAAAGAGAGGCTTGCCATCCCGTGGATCCGTGGTATTGTTCCCTGCGTGCCGGGGAGTTAGCCTACTGGCTTACATGATGGCTTTTGGCACTCAAAAATACTCTGCTCTTTGTAGCTCTCTGAAAAATATTTAAATCTTCTACTCTTTTGCCTGAAGCAGTATTATTATGCACTGTGGATGGTAGCAATTGTATGATAACACTTTAGAAGTCCCACCATGATAGCTAAATTACTTTAAAACACCAAACACTAAGGAAGTTGGGTAGAGCTGAACCTACAAACATAATTTCCTACTGGGGCACAGAATACTGTCCACGAGTTAATTAATCTGGAATAGACTGGAGCCATATTATACCTCCACCAGGGTCTATCTTTTAATTTCTATCATATGGCAATTTTTATCTATAGAAGTCAAAAGATTTTTCCTACTAGTTAACAAACCAATTAACACAGTGAGTGGTTTTCTACCTAGTTTGCTGAGGCACACAGATGCTCAGTTAGCTCTTCAGCATAACGTACAATCATTGTAGTGCAGGGAATATAGTCTATCTGGCCTTAGTTTTATTCTTTTGCTGCAACCATTCACATTTCCTGCCACCAGAATCAATCTGGAGACAAATACAATTTTGATTTTCTTTAGAAAACTGCTGCTTGCCTTTGCAACTAAAATATTGGCGGAAAGGACTCTAAAATACCATGTCAACTAACACGCTGCTTTCTCTTCTCCATCCTCCCTCAAAAAAGAAAAGAAAAAAGAAAAAAAAAAAGAAACCCTCGCAAAGTAGCGTGTCTCCTGCTTTTATTTGCCTCTTCTTTCTGGGATTTAAGAGTTGCTACTGAGAGCAAAGGGGAATTTGTATCCATAGGCAAGGGAGGCTGTGTTCTCAAGTGTGGTCAAAAAAACCACACGGTCTCATTTTATGTCATATTCTCTTCTCTTTATACAGTTCCTTTCTATTTCATTAAATTAAATGGCAATTATCTTCTTTCATGCATTCAAGTTCTTTAGAACAGGAGGGAAATTACTAGGTACTAATCACTAGGATCCTTAGTCATTAGCTGCTAAATAGAAACGGGCATTCTTCCACCTGCTCTTGACCCTTATTTCAAAATATAGCTCCTTTATCCTGAGAACTAAGGAAGGTATTTCCTACAGAATGGGGGTGAGAGAAAAAGAGAGGCTCAGACAGAAATCATTATGCAGAACAGGCACCCTCTCGGTGCCACTGTATTTTCCCCTTCTGAAAGCAGAAAGGTTCCTTTCTTGCTTACTAATTTTTATGACATCCAGATGAAAAAATAAAGTTCACTTTCACAAGTGCTTTATATTAAAAGTCTTAAAAAACCACCGTCACTACCAAAAAAAGCACAAATCCCAACCCTGGAGAGGAAATCATTAAATAGAAGACACGCACAATACAGAAATACAAAAGTTAACTAAAAGACAAGGACTTATTAAGAGATTCACAGCCCTTGGCCTGTGAACAGAGCTCGCTGAAGCATGGATTGTTGTCTGCTATTTCTATATGGATTCTTGAAGTGTATGCTCTTGGAGCGGTTTCTAATAATGGGTGAGTGATTTGACTACCATCTGTCATGTGTTTTTTCTTTCATTCTGTTCCCGCCAGAGAATATGCGATGTAATGTTTTGGTTCAGTCACTTTTGTCTGTTCTTCTTTTGTGTTGCCGTGTATTTCTGTTGGAGAAGTCTGAGTCAAAGAAGTGCTCTTTGGGCTTTTAGTGGGAAGGGGGTAAAGCTTTGATGATCACCAGTTCCTGGGGAAGCCAGGGTAAGGGCTAGGTATGATAGTTACTAGAACTAGAACGTTACATCTATAATGTGTTTTTCGGTTTGAAGGAGATGAGGAAAATTTCTCTGGATGATTCATCAGGTACTGGATTCAGAAGTGGATGGAGCCTGTGCCAAAAGTTTAGCGCTCCTTCAGAAATTCAGAATATTCACTCTCACAAAGGGCTTTTGGGGGGCTCACAATTTTGAACTGCAAAAACTGCGAGTTGTTGCCAGGGTAAATCCATCATGTTTAAGCAGGCTTTACAGATTTATAATGAAGTAGGATACCACAATGTTACTTGCTAGCTTTATTGCTAGTAGTAGATCCCAGGACATTAATAAAGATGTTTCCTATTACTAATTTTAGGATCAGATTTGACAGCAATTATGGATCCTTACAGGCAGCCCTTTAGGCTACACCTGTGTAGCCTCCATTGGGCACGCCAGTGGGTACAGGCTAGTTCCTGAGCAAGCGGCACAGCCCATGTTGTATCTAAGGCCTTTTGGAAGGAACTGTGCCCAGTCCGCATCTAAACAGGACTGACCTTCAGCATCAGAAGAATCCGGTAACCTTCTGTATTTCTCTGTCTCATTCATGTCTGGGACAACCCCTCCATACCCTTTATATGGGCAGAGGCTTGATGTACCTCTTCAGTCTCTAGTCGCAGCAAGTAGACAGTCATGCAACGCATTGCCACCGGTGCTAGTATTCCTGGGGAAGCTTACCACCTGAGGCCTGTCTTCGGAGCCATCCAAACCCAAAATAAAAAGGTGAGTGATCCGCAATGGACTAGGTGAAATTCCATATTCCCTGTATTCCCAAGTACCTTTGGTTACAGACTGCAGGCAAAGGGGATCGTTCCACCTAGCAGACTTCCCTTTTTTTTTTTTCACATTTCTCATTGCTGGTAGAGCCCTGACTCCCATCAAGCGGAGGAGATCGAGCAGCAGTCACTAGGATAGTGGGACTCCATCTTTCTCGCAGCATCAGGTCGTCAACAACAGGTGCAGGATACTTGTATGAAGAGTCCCACATTTGGGGTCTCTTAAAAAGAGACCCCCGGGGGGAACCCACGCTGCCCCAAGCTGACAGCATACCACTTTTATGGTACCCTCACCTTAGTAACCATGATGGAAGTTGTTGTCTTCTGGCTGCCCTGACTCCTATCATCGAGAAAGCCCGTTCAGGATGGGAAAACCTGATGTTCACATCTTGCAATGTGAACATGGGTGTCATCCCTTTAAAGGGAGCTGTCTACCCAGGCATATGGCTGCATTCCAGGAGGTAGGAGTGAAAAGTGGTAGCTTCATAAATTCTTAGAGAAGCACATAACTTGAACTGCTCACTATCTTACTGATTGAGTCAACAGCTAAATCCCAAAAGACACATCCAGATGATCAACTAATACAAAGTGGATTTAAAAAACCCCATTAAAAAAAAAAAAAAAAAAAAGAGGAGGAGGATCTCCTAACAAGACCTTTTCGTTAGGAGGAAGACTGAAAGCTTCCCAAGGCAACTCCAAGCCACCAGTTTGGCAGTGCACGGACCCGGTGTGCCAGGAGGCAGCACACCCAGAGGCACCGACCACCGGGGCAGGATGCCGTTCTCCCAGCCAGAGGTCATAGCATGGGGACGTGTGGTGAGCTGCCACCAAGGTGACCCAGGTCTGGCCATCAGCTTTTTGAACTTACAGGACCTTCCTCCTACTTTGAGTAAAAGCTAGCTCTTTTGCCACCTCCACAACAATTTCTTCAGTCAGTTGCCAGAGAACTTGCTAGCAGTAAAGCTGTGTTTGCAGAACCAGCGTCAGCGTCCTCAGGGCACCACCAGCCCTGACTGTCCGTGCCCAGCCCCCCGGGGCTCCCCACAGCCCAAGACCCCACGTCAGCCCCTGCAGCCGTCAGCCCCTGCCCCAGCAATGCCAGAGCAGGGCTGGTCTCCAGCTCCCCACAGCCCTGCCCTGCCCGGCCACGGCCATGCCGAACTGGGCCCACCCGCGGAACCAGGAACCTCCCCATAAAACAGGTTTGCTCGCTCTTCATCCCATCGGTTGCTATTATTCCAGTTACCAATGTGCACTAGTGTCTTCCCTTTGCCTCTGTTCTGCATTAATTTACTGTTGTAACGTAGGACTGAGTGACGATTTTAAAGTGGATTTTCATACAGGAACGCCAAATGCTTACGTAGCAAACCAAACATTGTGAATTAAAACAGCCAAACCACCATGGCATAAAGGCCAACATCCTGAAGGCTCTGTTTGCTACTGCACACCACGGTTTTGAGCAGCTCCACTGAACCCACAGGGCCCTTACCCTCCCAAAAGCGCTGAAAACGGTGGAACAACCAAAGGCAGACAAGTAATTAATTCATTTGTAAAGACTAAAGCTAATAAACGGTAAAAAAGATTGCCACAAGAAAAAAAAACAACTTATTTTAAATGGATTTCCAATTTGTGTATTTATAGCTGTTTTAACTCCCCAAGTGTGGATCTGTGTATTTCACAAGAAGATAAATATTTTCATAGTTTTTACTGAAGTTTGTCATTAAAAATTCATTGGACTAATTTCACCTTTTTGCAGTGCTAACTG
Organism: Fulmarus glacialis; assembly: GCF_000690835.1. Classification (NCBI taxonomy): domain Eukaryota; kingdom Metazoa; phylum Chordata; class Aves; order Procellariiformes; family Procellariidae; genus Fulmarus; species Fulmarus glacialis. Next base: position 331 of record NW_009191344.1, on the reverse strand, counting down.
CCCAGATACCCACTCTTTAAATCCCTCGTCACAACTTAACAGACGTTTGTGCACCTCTCTTTTGTCTCAACAGCACTTCACCTCACGGATTGCATCAAGGTTTCCACGATCACCACTGCTTTGAGAAATCATTTCTCAGCGTCACCTTTTCCCCTGTGCGATGGGCCACAGAAACAAGACGGCATCTCCTCCGCTCCGCGACAGTTTCTACACCTGACAGACTTTTTAAAGGAATGACGCAAGCACTGTCGGTGCGAGTACTTGTGCTAAAAGTCACCCGAGCCAAAAGGCTTTTGGTAGTTTCCCCCCAAGGGGACTTTCTTCCATCACC
>NW_009191343.1:1832-2337 GCF_000690835.1 Fulmarus glacialis | reverse complement strand
AAGCACTCGCACCGCCCAGCTCGGTGGACTCCAAAACAAGAGTCCAAACTGCTGTGCAATCAGGATGGGGAAACTGAGGCAGCGCGTTGCCAATATCAGAGCTCAGAAAAGCTCTGCCCAGCAGGACTGTGCAGGATCGAGCCTGCTTTCGGTCTGGGGTCATGTGCTGGTAATGCTTTCCCAAGATCGAATTCAGACTGCAGTGCAGGGGAGAGCGAAGCCAGCTCTGCACGTGTGCCCGTGCGGGGTCCGGCAGCGGTGGCGATGGCAATGGCACACGCTTGCAGCCTCGTGCACGCAATGATCAGCTGCAGTTCTGCAGCACGCCTGGCTAGTTCATTCCTGCGTTAGCCGTAATGTTTTCTGTGACCCAGAAAACTCCAGCTGGCGCACGCAAACCGCTATGCTCCTTTATTTTATAATTAGTCTAAGAATTATAGGGAAAAGCTTGAACTGGTGTAGGCTTCTTCCACATTGCTTTTCCCATCAATAAAAATAACCACCC
>NW_009191343.1:1419-1781 GCF_000690835.1 Fulmarus glacialis | reverse complement strand
TGGAGCTGCATCAGGGCCCCAGGGCTTGGAGGGATTGAAGTCGCCGCAGCTTTCTCTGCTGTCCGTCCTGAGCTTGGTGAACGGCTCGGGCTGCTGAATGCGTACTTGGACTTGTAGTGTTTTAGGTCTGGTCTAACCCAAAGGTCGTATTTATAATTAGTACACGCTGATGAAATGGTTCTGGCCTGTCAAACAGAAACACCCCACTGCAAACAGGAGTTTAGACTTGTTTGCATCTCTGTGGTTATTGTGAGCAATTAGTCTGTGGAGAAGTCTGGAGGAATTGGGCTTCTCTCTTTAAAACTTAGAAACCGATTTTATCTTTGGGAGAAATGCTGCCTGAGACAGGGGCTAATGCTGGA
>NW_009191343.1:750-1370 GCF_000690835.1 Fulmarus glacialis | reverse complement strand
AACAAGCGATCCACTCTGCTTCTGTTCAAATCCTCCCCAAACTGGGGGAATTCGGATGCAGACTGGGTACCACGGCGTGTTCTGCAAGAGCAGAGGCATGGGGCGGTGGGGAGCAGGGGGGGGCACTTCCCGGGGTCACGGTGCTGTTGGATACTAAAAGCCCCCCGAAATACCGTCCCTGGGCTGCTCGGGGCTCCGTGGGGCCATGGGCGGGCGATGCTGCCCGGGGGACACTGCAGGGACCACGATCGGACCCCGACCCCAGGAACTGCCGGCCAGACCCCGGCTCCACCCCGACCCCTGCTTCTCCGAGATATCTGAATCAGGCCCTTCAGAGCCGCCTTTAAAGAACTTGCGTCACCTACGTATCTTGCCCAAACAGGCCCTAATTTCAGGGGTGAGTCCTGGGCAGGAGGAACAATAAACCTTGGGGCTGGGAGATCTAAATCAAACGTTTGTCTTCCTACCCCCTCTAAATTAAATTTTTTTGGTGTTCCCACCTTTGCTTTGAGCTCTTGGGTCCGGCTTAGGAAATGTGTAAATTTATTTTAATTCTGCTCTTAAAATGTAACTGCTGGGAACTCCGGCAGGAGGGTCAGATGGTGCCTTTCCTTGCCGTG
>NW_009191343.1:0-708 GCF_000690835.1 Fulmarus glacialis | reverse complement strand
AGCCCGGGAGGCTGTGAGCCCCCGCGGGGCTGTTTGTTCTCTGCCGGGCACCGAGCCGGGCAGAAAAGCAGCATTTTCTTCCCTATTTCAAATTTCTCCATTCTGCTTGGCTTTTCTTCTTCATTGGGAAGCAGCAGAGCCACGAGAAGGGGTAAGGGCTCGTTCCTGGCTGCCTGGGCTGGCTCGGCTCTCCTCCGGCGCTGGTTAATGTTTTTTGCAGCAGGGGCTGAAGGGACAGCCGTGCACGGAAGAGGAGGAGGAGAGCATCGGAGGAAGGCAGGGGCCCCACGGCCATCTCAGCAGGGAAAGCCAGCCCGGAGCAAACCTCGCCGGTGAGTGGAGCCCGGCAAGTCACGGCTGCGGGCGGTGGGAACCTGCTGTGGGCTGTCTGAGAAACTCCTGTGGGTGTCACGGGATTTCCCGAGTGGGAGTTTGCAGCTTTGCTGGGCTGTGGGGGGACAACGGGGGGACAGCGGGTGTTTTGGAGGCCGCATGGCAGCGAGCGGGGGGTCTCAGTGGGGTGAGCTCTGGGGCAGCCCCCAGCTACAGCCCATGGCTCTCATGGGAGGGGGTGGCGCTGGCCTGCGAGACCCCGCAGCACCCCCGCTTCTGCACCCAAAACCGTGTGCCCGGAGCAAATCCCGAGCCATGTCTTCGGCCAGGAGCCCTGGGCGCAGGGACTGGGGTGACCGCAGGCAGGATCTGTCC
>NW_009191342.1:22645-25540 GCF_000690835.1 Fulmarus glacialis | reverse complement strand
GCCGGGGACAGGCGAGCAGGCGTGTGCCTCGCCAGAGCATCCTCACAGGAGAAGAGTCCTGTCCCCGCATTTCTCCTAGTACCTCGCTTCGATACCGTCCCAGCTTTTTATATCACGCTTTTAGCCAGGCGTGACTCAGAATGTTGGTTGTGATTAAGCAAGCTGTCTATCTGCAGATAGAGATATGTGGGAGCGTAATAGGCAGGATGATTGACATTACAAAGTTCTCTTCGGTCCACAATGACCAATAAATCCCCCTGCAGGTTTCGCCCGTTGATGAATTGCTGGTTTGGAAGAGGAGAATACGCCGGACCCCCCATTCGTATGTTCCCCTCTCCCCCCTCCCCCTGTCCTGGGATTAGGGCGAGGAAAGACTGGGAACCCTTCATTGTGCTCCTTCTGTGTTCTGTAATTACTGGAGCTCAGGCTTAAGGTGAATTTCAGCTCAGATCATGAACCATTTCACGTTCAAATGCAAGCTTGCAGTACTTTCCTAGTGGCAATTAGGAGCCTATTACAAGCCATTAGATTGATCAATGTACCTTAAACAATGTGAATGATTTATATGGCAAAGAAAAAAACCTTCTTACATCCATTGTACTGTTCCAGCGGCCAACCTGGCCCTGTGTCTCCATTCATCACAGCTTTAAACAACAAAAGCGATTTATTTAGAAAACTTACATGCAAAGAAACAGGCTCAATTCCTTCGTCTAGAAGGGTATCCGAGCTTTATCTGTCTTTATTGTCAAGAGATGTAGGCTGGAAGAATTCAGGCATGTGCGGGGAGGAGGGGAGGAGTGGATTTGCTGGTTTCCAAACAGATTAATTCACCTTGTACCTGAAAGAAGGAAACAAAGAGATTCCTGACTGCTTCCTAAACAAGCCCCTAATCTGCTGTGCATATGCAACGCAAGGAGGAAAGCAGTGGCTTACACGTGTACTTACAAAGTGTTTGGGTAGCTTTTTGTAGTCTTTTAATGACATCGGGGACACAGAACCAGGAGCCCTGGAAGTTCCAAGGCAGCTATGGAGCGGAGGAGAGTGGGCTGGGACGTGCTAGGTGATGGAGGAAGGGGGTACGCGCAGCCTCCTTCGCCATGGATAATTATTCTAACCATTCCACAACAAAGAAATTACAAAATATCAGCTGCTATCAAAGCCAGAGCAGCCACCCTGTAGGCCTTGGGTCTGTCTGTATTCGTCTCCTTTCACAAGGGGCTTTTCAGAAGGCTTTCTCACGCCTGGGAAATTCCTCCCAGCTCCTGGTAGCCCCACAGTGAGGGGCTGGGAGAGGCTGGTGGCTTGGTGCTTGCCAATGATTTGTTAGGGATACAGAGATTCAGGTTGGAAGGAACAGGACCATGCTTCGCCACTCATTCAATGGACGGCCTCTCTTTCTCGCATTTTCCTTACCTTTTTGCTAACCTTATTCACCTTGCTACTTAGCACTGCAAAATTACTGTCTTCTCTATAGCTGCAAAGTGACTGAATGAATCTTTGGCTTGGTGTTGAACAGTTCTGACATGTTCCGAATTAAAACTAGTGAGAAAAAAGGCCACATGTTGACTAAGACATTCTTTAAAGTGGGACTTTGATGGGACCAGTGTAACTGGTGACAGTGTTTGTTAGAAAAAAAGCCGAAACATTTTTAAGTCTTAGTTCAGCTGGAAATTTATTTTGAGATATCACACGAGGGAGAATGTTAATTTAAGATCCCAATTATCATTTGTGTTTCAGTAACAATCTGGTCTACTATTTTCTACATTTGGCCTCTGGAAATCGCTGCAATGCTTGTCAAAAGTCACCATTTTATCACGTCATTTTCTGTGAGGAGGTAAGCACATAGTGCATCAATATAGGTACGAAGAAAAGAAATGAGGGGTGGGTGTCAAGTCCTATCAAGAGATACGACCCTTTTGTTACAAAGCACGGATACAGCCGCTTCGGAATCTGATTTTCCAAGTTGTCCATATGGGATTGAGACTATTCTTTCACTTCTCTAGTTACCAGCTGCTTGCTTTCTTGATAAGAAGGGATTAGTAAAATGCAATGTCTACCATGTAAACTGTATAGATGCAATAGAAATAAGAGCTGTACTCCCCCTTCCCTATAGGAGATCCCGTAACGAGAGGAGGAGTGTTTCTATTGAGTCTGCCACATACTAAACCCAGTTCTTCCCTTTCTTATAGACCCTACGCTATCAAGAGCTTAACCTATAGAATCAGCAGTGTGTCCTACTTACCTTAAACTTGTTCTTTCTCATAGAGGAGACGTGAAAGAAGAATAAAAGATGTGGAGGCCTCTTTCAAAGGTTTTGTAGATATTGTCCATTTACTCACATTGTGCTTTAAAGTCTTTTTCCTTTTCCAGAGCTTTGTATTTGTCACTTTGGCCAGGAGAATTGGTAGACCAACCTTCTCAGGTCAGGTTCTGGCCTTCCTCTACTTCAAGTATCTCGACAAAAACTGTCTACTTGAAAGGCTTTCTGCAAGCCTTAACCCACACACGTATACCCGCTTGTACAAAACCTGCCTATGCTTCCTAACACGCTGCTTCAGGCGCTTACATTCCATCTGGGTTGCATTGCCCTTTAATTATCAGTCGTCTTATTGTGATCAAGTGAACTTTTACTAATCTCCACATTTACTGTTAAGGTAAATAGATGCTGCTTTTAATCAATACGGAGGGCCACACCAATGCAGTGCAAAGTAACTTAAGTCAACTGTAAAGAGTTCACTGTGTGTATAATTACAGAGGACATCAACTATTCACTCCAGTCTAATTCAGTGTCTCTTTAGAGAGGGACCTCTTCCTTTTGCCCTTTTTCCCTCTCACCTCCTTTGCTCCCCCCAGCCCCGCAGAGTGGGCAAGACAAATACAGCGGAGGCCAAGCAA
>NW_009191342.1:16013-22614 GCF_000690835.1 Fulmarus glacialis | reverse complement strand
TGCTGAACTTCAGGCTGCTTAGCGGATTGAAACTGGTCGGTGAATATAAGCATACGGGTACAATATAACACCTTCTTCCAACAAAAAAGATTGATTGCATCTTGGCCTTGGTATTAAATGCGCTATTATCAGAAGAAGCTGAAATAATGCATACAGTCACTTTAAGAAAGCAGGTTTCCTTTGCGAACATACCTATTATTTCAACAGTACTTGAGAACTATTTCATAGTGGCCAGGTTGTTGCTTACTAAAATACATTTGAATTGAATACGTATATATCAAGGTTTTTTCTTAATTTTAGTTTAAATTATTCCTGAAGTTCTCATTAAATTTACCATTTGTAAAGGACAGATTAAATGAAAATGGCTTTTAGAAAAATAGAGCTGGAAATTATTTTGGCATTTCTGACCTGGAAGGGGTCATAATTTGCAGCAGCACTAGATACTGGACATGTCTGACATTTTAGGTATTCCCTCACAGTTTCAGACCTTTGTACAGATGAACTCCATCTGGGACAACCCAGCAGCCAACTTTTTGTTACCTTAATGTAAATGAGAAGACTACAGCTGTCTTAAGCAATCTAGGCGGACAACACCAATGGAAAATGAAACTTGGGCAAGGGCAATGCTAAGAAAAGAATGTCTATTATCCACAATAATGCTCCTAACATTTTCTAAACAGCTATTACCTGTGTCTGTCCGTAATTGTCCTTGTTACAGCAACGGTGCAATCTTTCTTTCAGAACACTTACAGAAATCTCTCTCCACTGACTTTTCCAAATGTAAACAACCTATACAGCATTTTCTAATGTAAAACAAATGTGGTAAGTAGGTCCCACATTAAAGAATCATTTTGACTGGAATGTCTGAAATGCTCAAGGGATTTTTGGGTGGGTTAGAAAATACCACCATTTGCGTTCAGTCTCCAAATGCAGTCCCATATACACATGTGTGTGTCAGTAGGACCTACATAGCACACCATTGTTGCTGAATTTGGATGGTCGCAGAGGACAGATAGCTCACCACTTTCTCTTTTGCAAAGTGATGCAAAATAAGCTGTTACGGATTTTTGCTATCTAATATTTCTCGTGGCTTTTATTGCACACGAACATGACTGATTTTCAATGTTGACACTAACAAACATTTGTCTATTTAGGAAACAACATGACTACAAAATTCCCAGTTACAGCAAAACAACTAGAAGCCAACATCTACATCGCCCTGCCCCCGTTCGTAATCCTGTTAGATAAACCATGTTAGTTACTCTCATTAAAATGGGACTCTCTGTAAACACAGACCATTAAACCATAGAGGGATTGAAAGCAGTGAAACAAAATGCAGGTTTCACATTTCTAAAATCTCATCTCTGTATCAAGAAATAGGATGTTCACAATTCCTATGCAGTACTTAGTGTAACTTGATCCTCCAATATGCAGTTTGGAGGAAATTTAGCAAAGCTCCTAGGTTTGTTCAGCCTGAGACAAGTACCACAAAAATGTGTGCTGTTTGTCTGTTTTTTTGTAAATGTGATGGCTGAAAGCACAGGTCCAAGAGGAAGAGGTGGCAGTGTCCTCCAGCTCTTTCATATTATCACTGTACCTACATCAGTATGTAAAACCAAGTAGCCAGACCTTTCAGTCATTACCCAAGTCATTATGCACTAGCTTCAACAGAAACTTTATCTGAGTGAGGACTACATGCTCCTATTGAAAGTAAGGTGTTGAAGTTAGTGCATGTAGAAACTTGTGCTCCTTCAGAGAAAATTTTCTGAAAAAGCGTAAAGTGCAAAATACAATCGCAGGCTTTGGAAAGGTATGTTGCTGCATTCTGCCCTAACTCCTGAGACTGTTTTGGAACCCTGTTTTCCCAGCAGTTGGGAAGGTGCTGATTCCCAGACCGCAGAGACGCGATACTGCGCTTTTCCGGGGAGTAGCTGTGGTACCCGCAGAGAGACTAGCCATATCCCATGAAGCAGTAAGAGTGCAGGAACACCTCTTTGTGCCAAAGGTGCAGACTGGAAATGCTACAAAATGTGGTTTTATTGCCATGTGAGGGAGAGGCTCAGCCCATATAATGCTGGATGTTCTAGTGATGTGTAAAAATCTGCAGTATCTGGAGTTTCGCAGCTCCAAAACTGAAATTCTACAAACGCAAACTATTTGCAGATGGTGTCTTACCTGAGCACGCACACTCACACTTGTGGGTGCGTAAGGAAGAGGGAGGGGATCTCTGTAAATAAACTGCTTAAAAAGAAAACCAAATAGGCAAACTAGCAGCTTGGTAGTTTGATATTCGATTGCCTTTTGTTACAGTATTTTTCAAATAGCTGTTACCATAACGACATAACATTTTTCTTTTAATTTTTTCTAGCTGTTCGGAAAAAAAAATATTCTTGCCAGAATTCTTCCATAATAGCTTCCATTAACTGCAGTGACTTCTATTGGGGAAGCCAGTGCTGATGTCTCCTGCTGTCACAAGTCACTCACAAATCTAGCAGATGTTTTGTTTGATAAGGCCAATTTGAGCTTTATAAAACATGTTGTGTCTTTTTTTCCCATCCCCAAAGAGAAATATCATTTAGGATGGGATTCAGAACTGATCATTTGCCAGGAGACAAGGCACTTGATACCTGTCAGCAGAAGGTGTCCCACGCTTGAAAAACTACACCAGCCCAAACTGTAAAGATTCTCCTTTAACATAGCGATAGTGTACGAAATACCAAGAATTAGATCTTAGAGACATAATTATAACAACAACAACAAAAAAAAAAAAAGGAGAAGGAGGAAGAAAGGAGGTACAAATCCTGTAGGAGGCCAGTATTTTTTTCCCTGTTCTATAGTTCATATTTTGCTAAACTCCTAAGATGAGAGTGGTTTATCACAATCAAACGAAAGTTACTATAAAAACAATTGGAAAAAGCGAAAGAAAAGGAATCTACTTTAAACATTGAAGCTGCCCCAGAAACACTGGCAATTTTATTTTGGATTCAAGTAATTTGCATGACTAAGAAATAATCACTTTTGCAGGCCCTCCACACACTTGACAGTGGCAAATGTGTCCGGATTATTATATTTAATAATTTGTCTGCTAATACCATCTTGTTTCTGGAATCAGGGACAAAACTATTTATTTTTGCAAGGCTTATTTTATAATCAGCTTTTTATAATTTTATAATCAGCTAGAACCATGTTTTAGTGTAAGTTGTTTGATTTTTTTGAGCAGTTAACACAGAATAAGAAAAGGTTCCATTAATTACTTCAGTGTTGTTATCTAAAATTTCTCAGAGGAGAAGAAAATGTAACTATATGTTATTTCTATGTTGATTACCTGGATCACAATGATTAGCAGCTAGCTAGCCACTACTGGCATGCTACTTTTCTTAGGGAGGTGTGCAAGTGTGTACAGTCATATGTATGCATGTGTCCCCAAGTTTTCTTTGTACTAGCTAAAAAGAATATTTTAAAATCTTTAAAAAGCGAAACAATGTGCTTTAATTTCCATACTCTTTTCTGTAAATCTGCATTCACAAGAGTAGTTTAAATTAATTCCAGAGAGGATATTCCAGATTTGCACAAGTGTAAATGGCATTGTAAAATGAAGTGGTTATCTGGTCATAAGGCTTCAGTGAGACTACTGCCATAAGATCGAATCTTCTGTTTAGTTTGTGGAGGTATCAAACATTTCAGTGAACCTGAAAACAGCAGTGTTGAAAAAAGCATCACAAATCCTGTCGCTCTATTTAAAATTCAGAATAGATAGCAATTTTTTTTTGTGTAGTTCAGATTTTTTTTTCTAACATGTAGCTGAAAATATTTCTGTAAGTTAATTTCCCCCACATTTCAGTGTATTTAAAAGCGTACACGCTTTGATGTATTTCTGCTTTTAAGAAAGCTAATTCCACTTCTAAGAATGCAGCAGGTCCAACATTAAACTGTCTGCTGGAGCATCTCTTTCTGGTTTAGCCACAGAGCTATCTTGAGGTTGATCTAACACTCCTTGATCACACATCACTTGATATAAAAAGGTGAAAGTGGTACTACAGACGCCTGCAATTTGATTGATAATGTTAAGAATGTTCATCCACACAACTGTCCACTAGATTTTATTTGCTGCAGTGAGGTTACTCAGTCTGAGATCATTTCATACAGGCAACAAATCCGCAGTTTTGAAATCAAGTGATGAGTACTACATGCTCCTCTTTTATGCTCCATATTGGTTTTATGTGCATGTAAAAATGTTAATGAGATGTATTAAATTTATTAACAAGTAAAATCTCTTGCATTCACACCACTCTGCTGTAACTAGGATTGAGAAGAGAAGCTTTAAACAAAAAGAGCTTTCATACCTTGCTCCTGTGTGACCAGTCATTGTAGGTTGCTCTAGGACTCATAACTACCGAGAGGACTTTTGAAATGGGTACTATTTGAACTTCAGAGCATGGTCTATAATCTTGCTTAATAATTACATCAACTGTGACAGTTTAATTCAGTGTAGGTATCCAAAACTATTTCTGAGATTAATAATAGGCATGCTTTATAGCTTATGTATGTCAGAAGTTATAAGACAAGTCTCATCACAGAACTTAACTATTTTAACATGACTTTTTAAATAGTCCAACAATTTAAAACAATTACATAACATTTTTTCTTTCTAACTTTTGAAACAAAAAATGTTTCATTGCATTTATAGGGTTGAATATAGTTAAGTGACCTCTACAAAAGGCTTCCTCTTTGAAGTGTTCTCTGAAGAGAGCTTCAAGGCAGCTGAGTGTCTCAGATTGTGATTTTGTAAGGTTTTGATGCTAGAAAATTGTTTAACAAACAGCTCCAAAATATTTAGATTTTGATTAATAACACACAGTGCCGTGGTATTTAAATAATATAAAGTACGAAATCTAACATGTGGCAGAAGAGTATGTGTTCCACATGGTTAGGAGAATAGGAATGGGGGCATACCAATATCTGAGCAGGAGGGAAATAGTTATACAAAGCCAATTAAACTATTCTTTAGGAATATATTAAACTGTTGTCTCTACTTGCGCCAAAACTTTTCCTCTAACTTCGTGATTGGAAAGGATGCTCCTTCAGCAGCGTAGGGAGTTCTGGTTACCATTGCTTTGTTTTTCAAATGTCCACATTGTGCATGAGTCTGCAGAACCCTGGATCTGGTTAACATTGACTTCCCAGCAGAGAACAGTTTGGGGATATTAGCCAAATTTCTTCATACAGTAATATATGAATAATACTAAGTAAACTCAGGGAAACTAGTTGTGTATAACCATCTCGAGCAGCAATGCTCACACTGAAACCAGTTGTAGGACCTCGGAACCTTGGGCTGTAGTTGAATTCCTAAATAGTTTCACAATCTTCTCAAATATTGAAACTTTACTGATAAAAGAAGCTTTACTCTGCCAAAAGAAGTTTTACTCTGTCTAAGGAAGTAAAATACTACTGTATTTGGAGTCTTTCCAATGAAAGGACTTGAACTGACGTGAGGAGATACTGCACTGGCCTGCACTGAAAGGTTCATTTAAAAATCCCTCCTCATTTATACCCTAATTACTGCTAGATTAGGATCACATCTAATCTCATAGTAATTATATATTAGCTGTATATATTAGCTCTAGGATGAGATCTGATGTTTGCATGCAAGTATTTGTTTTATTAAATGAAAAGGAGAATAGACCTACCCAACTCTGGCATCATAGGTCTATACTTCATTTGCATATATACCTTTAAAATTCCAAACCAGAAAAAACTTGTAACTTTAATTTCTCCTTTGGGACAAATCAAAGGGAAAAAAAAGCCAAAAGCATTGATTTGTTAAAAATCAATTTTTCTATGATGGAAGCAAAATGCAAACTGATTAGCTATTTGCTGTGAATACATTAACATTGTGGATATGCAAGTTGCCATTTAACATGCCAATGCAATGCTGCAGATGTCCAGAGGTAACACTGTCAGAAGATGAGGTGTACCCCTAATTCTTACTGATTTCAACATTCTTCTTCGTTTATAATGGCTGGAAGTAGTATGTAGCCGCAGAGTACTACGGAAAAGACTCATAACCTGCGTTTGTAAGCAGTTTCACACTTGATCTATCAGATTGAAGAAAATCCTTCCAAACGCAGTACTCTATTAGTGATGGGTCGTGGTTACAATATGAATATGCTTTCAGCAGTGCACTACTATCTAAAATGGACATTGACACTAAAGTGATTTTGTCTTCAGATCAACATAGCCACGACTGTTAAAAACACAAAGAAAGAAAAGAGCTCATTCAGCAAGCCATACTAATTATATCTAGCCTACATGTGCAAATTGTTTAATTGTAAGCATTCCTGGATTGGTATTACTAAATCTCAAGGATTTTTTTGCAGTTGTTGGTATCAAAATTAAAAATAGTCTCCATTTAATCTCTTTCTGAAGAGTTGAAGCTAGATGTTGTGAAAACAAAATGTACATAATAAATAAAAGCCTTACAATCAAATGTCTTGATACCTAACCAAATTATTAACTAAAGACTGGAATCTAACTTCAGAATCAATTATAGAACTTCTTTTTTTAGCGTTCATTCACCCCATCACAGCGATATTATAATAAA
>NW_009191342.1:12143-15992 GCF_000690835.1 Fulmarus glacialis | reverse complement strand
CAGGAATGTGACAAATTTTTGTGATTTGGGGTTTTGAGACTTTAGATTACCATCTTTAATCTCAGCTAAACAAAAGAGAGTCTCTCAAGCTTCTTAAGCACAAACACATTTTAGTGAGTATCCCCAAGAAACAGTATTTAGGGCTTTTTAAATCAGGCGATTTTTTTTTTCCAGGTGCTTTCCCTGGGTGAATTCCCGGTCTGCAGATGCGCATACCTACCGCAGCTCACAATCTATTGCAATTTCACATTTCAAAATTAAGTAGGCTAGTATTTCTCCAGTCAATAATGCTGAAGGGTACATACTGAAAAAGGGAGAAAGACCTTAAAGCCTTAAGATATCAAGTATTTTGAAAATGCTTAACTCTTGCAGTCTCCAGGAATTACAGGAATATAAAACTGCAGTACTGAAGTTGCTCACAGAATGCTTTTTACTGGGCTCTTTGTCAGCTACAGGAAGACTAATCAAAGCTTGAGGTGGCCTCGTCGTTGTTATAATTTCTTCTTTCAAGAAGGCTGGTCTCTGAGATACTGGAGCATCAGTTTTTCACCTGATGGATTGTTGACTTAACGGAGGAAGCTTCACAAGCAAATCCTTCTTACGGTGTGTGATTTACAGAGCTGGCTCTAGGCAAGTTCAAGTTAAGCTATTTGTATCCATGTCGCTTTGGACATGTCTTGTTTTGTGAGCAATTAAAAAAATAGGTCATGTTTTGTACTCTGGAGATACTGCTGTTTGTGGTTCTCCCAAAATTTAAACATTTTGCCTCAGACCATTTCAGGAAGCTTGCAGGGTAAATGGAGTCCCCTGCTGAGCAGCTAATAGGGGAACGCACACTTTCAGGAAAAGTGTGACTAGTAGCAGGGGACTACTACAAATCTCCTGGTCTGATGTACACCCTGGCTTAAATGTTATGGGAGTGGCTTCAGTATCCTGCAGCTTCTGCATCCCACTTGTAGCTGCAGCCAGGCATATTTATAAATTTATTGAAGGGTGAAATTGTTAAAGAGGAGTTATCAGCTCGCGTTAGAGATACAAAAATCAAAAATTAAGTAATTGGTTTACCTTACTTCCCTCCTTCAAAATGCTACACGTTCTTACGATTTTCAAGTCAAAGTCACAACTTTGGGGGATTTTTGAGTTCTGTGATGGTTGAACATTGAGTGCATACATATTTATTTGACCTTAAGTAGAGAAAATAAAAGAAGTAAAACTACTTTTGAAACTATTTTGTAAACAATCTTAGTGCATGGCATATAATACTTTGTTGTGTACTAGATAATATTGATATGAAATTGACCTCTGAAATAAGAAAAAAACCAGAAAATATTTATTTTGTAAATTTAGTGATTACATTTGTTCACGGCATAATCTTAGCCATAGCATCTCCCAGACAGTGTTTGTGATTCACAGACTGCTGGGACCTTTGGATTATTTCTAAAGGAATCTGTGAAAAGTGTCTGAGAAACCAAATTCATCCACAGAACATCACCTGTAATTGTGCAATTAATGGTTTTAACTCATCTTGCAGTTTCCTGAAACACTAGAGAAGCTTTCTAGATTTTCTTTTCTAAGCCTGAGGGTGCCAAAGAGTCCTCGAGCTTTGGCTGTTTCCCAAAAGCCCTTGCTTGGGTGTTTCTAAAACAGCTTGATGTTTCCCAGCTGGGCAGAAGGCATTCAATCAAGTGCTAAGTGTAACAAGGCTAGATAAGAAGCCAGTTCAGGTTTTTAATGGCCTTATTCCTCTCCTAGCTTTGAGAAGTGGACACTGCATCATGACTGCTCTGTCATTCTTACTTCCAGGTACAGACTGGGGAGGTGGCTGGGGTTTGTATATGATCTATACAAACAATGTGGTGGTTTGTTGTTTTTTTTTTTTTTACCAGGTGCTTTACCAAATCTGGTTATTAAAGATATTTTTGTGGCTAGCACAGCTGATGATCTGACAATAGATGTAACTTCAGCTTCAATGCTGCAGAGGTCATCTGGTTCCTCATGTTATCACAGCAGCAAGATGAATACTGGCACTAGTGACCATCATCTCTTTCCTGACTGAACGCTGTTCTTAGGCATTTTGTGCTTGACAGTACACCTCTTCAGAGAAGTGGGAATCTTAAGCTCAAAAGAATCCTGGTATTTCAGTCTCATCTAATTCCAGTGATACAGCAAGTGCCGAACAAAAAAAACGAGAAATGACAGAAGAAATAACGGGAGAAACTTGAGATCACCTTTGGCCTGAATCAAGAGGAGTTCTTACTCTGCCTTGCAGATAGATGATTTGCAAATCTTGTTGCTGCTGTTGCTAATTCCCTTGAATATGTGACCCATGAGATTGAAAGTGAGTTGATAGGAGATCTCCTGTGTTGCCACACGCCAGCAGCTCCAAAATACGCAGAAGATACAGGCAGAATATCATCACCAGTTTCCTACAATAAATGTTGTGAGTTGGTAAGTGCATTGAGATTTGCATTGGGGTGGACTTCAATGACTTGAAATTTTTCTTGATTGTTGAATGCCTTTAAAAGTAGCCTGTAGTATTTCTGCTGGGATCATGCAGAAAGCATTAGCCAACATGAAAAGTATCACGGATAATTGCTGTGAAAATGGTTTACTTCACCTAAGATTCACCTGTGAAGTCATCTGGATTTCCAGTTTTATCCAGTGAAATAAGGAATGAACACGTGAGCTCCTGTTTTTGTTCTAAAGTATAGTGGCTATTGAGGCAAAATTCTTGATCGCTTATTTTCTTCATTTTTAACTGCAGTTTTTTATACTGTGAGCCTTTTTCTCTTCTGTGTATTTTAATTACCGTTTTGCTTTGAAAACAAGACATGGCTTTGCTTGGCTCTTTGCGTAACAAAATCAAGACCTTCATCATGAAGTTTCATGCCTGAGTCTGCTGAGTTAGAGAAAACAGCTTAGATACATTTGAGACCTTTTGTAACTTTTTGGCTGAAATATGTATTGAGATTGATAGGGATAGTGGTCAAATACTAGTTTTGCCAGTACTTCTCTGAAACAAAGAATGATTAGGACTGAAACGTGCAGATTCCGACTGTGCAAGTGTGTGTCCAATCTAAGGGTTAAGAAAAGAGGGGCAATCATTCAAGTTATTATTCAATGATGGACTGAAACTTGCATTTGAGAAATGACTTCATAACTTCTCCCAGCTAAAATGAAAAGAGAAATACCCTTACCTGGAAGATAAAAAATAGTAATATTGCTCTCAACCATCTACTTAGGAAAATTGGGTACAAATTGACATAAATTGGGTATTGAAGCAGAGGTACCACTAAAACTGTGACTGATTCTATTAAGTCTTCTCCCACTTTGTGCTGCAAAACAATCTCTATCTTCTCGTTAGAATGGTTGGACACAGCCCTGTAAGTGACTGTGTAGATTTCTTTTCCAGAGGCTGTAAATGTTTCAGATGTGTCTGTCAGGCCATACACCAGTTACGCTTTAGAATTAGCCAAAAAAATAATGACACTTCATCGTTACTGAACTAACATAACGCAGCTATTCAAACTTGGCCACCTACCTACGCATTCCAACCTACAAAACACTGTGAGGGAAGAAAATTGGAATGGGATCATCATTTGGCAGATACGTATCATAAATTAGCGATCTTCCCAAGGCTTTTCACTGAACCAGCAGCGCAGCTAAGTGGCTGTCATTGCGGCACCAAGCTCGCACTGTAAGGGAACGCAGTACGAAGAAATCGTTAATACAAACATTATTAAACAGTCTCTGATTCTTTGGAAGATAAACCGAATGGGATATGTAAACCTTCTCAGCTGTATGTTTCAGGCTAAATCAAGGCACCAAGGTAAGGAGCATCAGTACGGG
>NW_009191342.1:0-11963 GCF_000690835.1 Fulmarus glacialis | reverse complement strand
GCCTGCCCCTAGTTCTGTCACCTTCTGTGAAGGGCTCGTGATCCGATCTCCAGCCTATTTCTACTCGGCCACCTGGCTCGACCACGGGCCTGCTTTGTCACCATGGGCTCTTCTGGCAGTTACCGGATTTCTGGCTGATCCTGGTTCCCTTTACCAAACCCGCTGGGCTCTTCTTGATCGGGTGTCGTGGGGCTGCTCCCGCTGCCCTGGCCGTCCCGCGGGGTGCCTGGCCGAGCCCTGCGGGTGGCTGGCCCCCTCCAGGGAAGGGGACAGCCTCTCCAGCCCCTGGGCTGCGAGCCGGAGCCACCAACTGGCGCGTTTCACTCCCTTAGAGAACTTCAAGGACTTTGGAGACTTGTAATTCAAATGGAAGAGAACAGGGCACATAGGAACCAGGTTTTCTGTAATTAAAACCAAAAATGGAGGGAAAGACTGTGGCCAATTGTAAATACCATTACAAATGTTTTTGGAAACAATGGTTTACTTCTGCAAGCCACTCCAGATCTTTGAGACCTTTGAGCTTTCCATCTGTCATCCAAAATTAAACACTAATGGATATTGTTTAACAGAGGATGTTTTTAAAAAAAAAAAAAAAAAAAAAAAAGTAATGCTAATGTCATTGACATACTTGGTTAGTGTTTTGTAATCAACTTTTTTCCCCCCTTTACAATCACTAAAGGACTTTGTGGACTCAGTTACTGTGCCACTACTATCAAATAAGGTAGGAAATATTTTATCATATTTTGATCCCTATTTTTACCCCAATTGACGTTACGGCATATTAAAGATTTTCCATTGTTCAAATTGGTGAACGGACATTACTCATTGAGATTTTAACTCTAAATGTTTTCACACTTTTGGTTTCCATCATGTATTTGACATAACTCAAATGTAACTAATTAGTACTGAAGTACAACTTTTCATTTATCACATTTTTGCAGATAGATTTTTAAAGCATTTATTCTGATTATTTGCTGCTTATGATACACTGCAAGTTTAGAACCTCGACTTATTTTAATAAGGATTCTGAAATCTATTAACACATCCTGCATGTAAAAAGCCTAACAAGAATCCAGTTATTTCCATAACATAGTGGTATTGCTGTAAACATCACAAAGTGATTATGTTCTCACCATTTTATTCAAAGATGCGCAGTGCTTATTCCTCAACTTCAATATCATTTTGGAACCACTATCCTGAGAAGTAGATAATGTTAGAAAGAAGGCGAATTATTAATGCAGAGTGGCATAGTCATCAATAGGCTACAAAATACACTTCTAAAATCATGCTTTTACAAACATGGCACAGACTCTGCTGTAGCACTGTATGCTCTAAAAGCTGCAGATATATTTTAGAAAACACTGATGAAGCCATTACTGCTCCATCCATTTGTTCATAGTATATATCATTATTCAAGAAATTTAAGAACTGTAATGATGGAAAATCACACAGAAAGAAAAGAAAAGGAACATGGACTTTGTCAGAAACAAGGGCTACATTTTTATTCAAGAGGCCCATAATGACGGAAAATCACAGTGAAAGGCAGAGACAAAACAGGGATCCCATAAAGGACTGACACACCACAGTGGCACAAGTAGTAGAACAGTCATAGCAAGTGGATAAAAAATAAAGAAAACAAAATTAACTAGAGAAGAGCTGGACTCGGGGGTGAAGCACAAAACAGAAACAAATCACAGCAAATGCTGAAGATTAATTTCAAAGAATCTGCTGAGAATGAGTGGAGAGACAAGTTGCATCAATATTAATGAAGCTGAAATAGAACTCCAAACGACCACGAGTACAAAATGGCACACAAAGCATTTTCTTTTAAATAGGTTGGAGATTGGATCACGAGACCTTCACAAAAACGAACAGAATTCACAAAAGACGTTATTATGGGAAATGTGATAAACAATCACAACATGAGTCTTAAAAAAGAACTATAGAAATATTAATTACCAGCACATACATTTCTTTTAAAACAATGGTTTATAGATGAGACATTCAGGAAAGTAAGAGAAGAGTATTTTCTGATATCCAATGATCTATAAATGTCTTAAAGGCATCTTATGTATCTTCAGGTACCAGTCTTTGACCCCCACCCCCCACCCCCAAGCAGTCTAAGAGAGCTAGGAAAAGCTTAGTAATATTTTTCACTTTAAGTTAATATAATGTGCAAGGAAATATTATTGCCCACCTTGAAATGAAAAAAGAATGAATATATGTTATATATAGGTTGGCAGAGCTCTGTGCAGCTGGGAAGTAAACTTTTCTTCCCAAATTACGTAAGGTATCCACTCATATTAGACAGCCATGACTACAGGCTATGGAGCTTTTGGAGATTCTCAGATTCTTGACATTAAAAATTTCTGCCCCACCATCTGACAACTGTATTCACTTCTCCTCAGATAGCCTATGGTTAGAAACGAGGGGTCACACTTTAAGAATCTGATTTCCTAAAAAGACTAACACAAATGTGTAATTTCTCAGATGATGTTGTCAGGAGTCCTGTAAATTGTAACTGGCATGTCAAACGTCGCAAGATCTCCCTTAGCGAGAAAGCAGAGCGAGTGAGTACCTTTCCTGATAAAGATCGCTCTTCCCTGTGAAAATTCCTTGTGACAGGCAAAACTTCAATGTCGCAGAGATACAATCAATAGATCTGTTTCACTTATGTAAGAAATTAAACTATTAAAGGTTTTGCATCTGACACAAGAGTGGCTGCACGATTTTCCTTCCCTCATGGCAGGTCACTGATGTTATTTCAGTGCCTTCCCACAGCTTATCAGCAGTGGTCTTCTCCACTTCAGGGTTCCTGTTGTCCTGGCTGTAAATGCACGAACCTTTCTTTTACACTGTAGTAAAGACATAATCATCTAAGTAAAGCTATTGAGAGGGATAAAAATACTTTGTAAGCCAAAGTTTTGGTTTAAAAGGGAGACTGGGATATAAAATATTGGCATAAATGTATATAAAGATGTAGATTAGATTTGGCAGAAGAATAGTTATTTGCGGTAGGCCACGCTCTCGTGTTTCTTCAGAGGGGCAGGAATTACACAGTGGCAGCCCATAGTTAAACTCTGGCTGAAAATCCCTGTGCAGAATTTGTTTGGGTTCCGAAATCCATATTAGCGAAATCTGTATCCAAGCATCCACGCTGTTAAGCCATGCTTCGGTTGTACCCACAAAACTATTAGGATTGTGAGGCAACAGGATTTCTGTGATCATGTTTTATTTCTTAACACGGTGACAGTAAACTTTACCACTTGATAAGCAATTTCTCAGTGTTTGGTAATAGGATTTCATTGTCTTCCCAGAACTCCTCCGCAGAGGTGTTCTCGGGCTGTCGGCGGATCAGCGAGCCCTTCTGGCATGCCCCGTTCTGCCCTGCTGCGTGCATCCTCCGTCCCAGCAACTAGCAGGGCAGGACAGCGATCTCTTCCTGTTACTGACGTGAATGTAATTCTCATTTTGGGAAAACAGGGCATGGGATACAATGGGAAGGTGACTGCTAAACACAGGTTTGCAGTCAGCTGCATTGGCACCTTAACAGTTGCTGCCGGGTGATGGTGCTTGCACGGCAACCGTGATTGTTACTGACCGGTAGAGATGAGGGCTGTAAGGATCTCTGCAATTGTGGTGGGCTCTTGGTTTATGCTGGCACCACCGACAGCGTGCATATACAAGTTGTTTCCTAAGTTACAACATGGCAAATCCCACGTTTACAGATTGGAGTACTGCACAGTTTGGAATAGAAAGTTAGGAACAACTTCGTGAGTAAATTATGGGGAAAACATTGGTGTTGAGTGAAGCTTTGCTGAGCTGCTAAGCTTTTCCAAGCAAAGAATTACAAAGTTACAAAGTAGCTAAAAGGTCCTTTCCTGAACACTTAAATGAGGCATAATTGTATTGTGACTTTTTCTTATAAATAAGAACACTACCATGAAATTAAAGAAAAATGATATATATATGATCCAAGGTTTAAATTGCTTTTTATTGGATATTTGTAATATAGTAGCTGAATTACTAGGAAGTAATAATTGGATTCTTATCATAACCACAAGAATGCATTACTAGCAGTTTGCCTTTAGTATTCACATGTAAACTGAAGCATTCCACAAAATCAATCTCCACTGCATTTACAGAGGTCACTGTAATCCTAACGTAGAACAGAAAGTGTCATCCCACCTTCTCTAGGGGTGCGGCGCTACCAGTGTTTCTGAATTGCGCTGAGGTGTACACCCATCTGATCTTCCTAACAATGCACCTTCACGAGGCAAAACTTCTAGATGATTGCTGTTGTAAACTCTGGAAATTTTATACCGTTTCATATGCAACCTCATCTTGAAGGTGTAGACTATATGCCTGTTATCATCTCTCTACATGCGTAGGTGTGATGCGCTTTGGTGCTTTAATGAATAAGGCCAGAGGAACATGTCACAGCCCCTTTCAGTGTCCTGCGCTGGGCTCAGCACCCAGCCGGATACTCTCCATCATTACTGTAGCAAGAGCTGCAGCTGTTGCAATTTTTGTGAGAACTCTGCCCAACCTGGTAAAGGCTGTAGATTTTCCAGAGCTTAAAGAATTCTTTGCTGTTTTGCAAATGGTGCCCTAACTATTGCCCACGAGTAACTCTCTCTCCCAGCCTCTAGAAATGTAGATGAATAGTATTAATCAGTTTTATCTGAACTCTTCAGGTTATAAAATACTTTATAACCTGAAGTTATAAAGTAAAATAAATAAAATTTAAATAAAATTTAAAGCACTTCAAGAATTGCTGCATGATGTCCTTCAAAGTTCTGTTTGGTTTTCATTTTACAGTCATTCTGCAAATTATATGTAGTGTATAAAAAGTATAGTTTTCATTTTACTTATGTAGTTTATTAGGTAAGTCATCTTGTTCTTCCATCAAAATAGACCGTATCTTACCAGGCTAGAAAATAACTAGCTTAATGTGCGTTAGGCTAGGCCCAGATTGAGGTTTGTGGCTTTTTCTCTGAGAACACATTTTTCAGTTCTGTTATCCAGATCTCTCAATACATTTTTGTACTGTGTTCAATATATGAAACAAAATGAAGTCACTGAATCTATCATAAAAATATTACATCACAAACATTTTTGTGCCCTAGAAGAGAAACATGAAATGTCTCCGAAAGCTAGCAAGAGCCTACTATTCTTGCATGGACATTTAACTGTACATGGTTAAAAAATCTAGACTAAATGCCAAATATTACATTATTTTAGCTTTCTATGTTGTAACTTCAAACTCACACCTCACACGAAATCTCGACGTTAGAGACAAGTTATAGAAAAAAAATTTAATTTTCCCTAAAGTTTCTTTCTTGCAGGTATCTCCCAGGCTGCTGAACATGCGCAAAGATTTGTAGAAAACAGATTCCAGAATAAGTCCTTCTGTGGGGTTATTCCTAGTCAGCATTCTTGCAGTATACAGGCATAGCCCAAATTCAGAGACAGAAGTCTCCCTACTTGTAGATTAGAGCATCTCCTTCCATGTTCAATAATACCCTTTGAGGCACAAGAATTATTTTACACTCACGTTCCTTTCTCATACTTGGTTGTTCAACTATCAAGCATCTTGATTAATCCACTCTTCAGTGCTACCATCCCCAGCACTAAATAAAATGAAATCTAAACCTTTTTCTTAGACCACTACCATTTCTTTTCTTCTAACAGTCCTTCCAAGTCTTAGGGTTTCATTTGTAGAAAAAAAAAATATGTGGTCATGCTAGCATGGTCGTAGCATCTTTGAAGCCTAGAAAAAGCCTAGTATTGCCCACTCCATGATCAGTCCCAATTCAAGATATTTTTCTCTGTTTTTATTAGTAGTAATCATAGAAGTATTTTTATTTTAGATTGGTACTTGCTTTTACACTGTCATTTTGCTAGGCTACTGAAAAGCTCAAAGTAGACCTGTCATTTTTGAACTGAAATTTCATTAATTTCCAGGTAATTTCTCCTACTATAGTACCTCTCTCTTCTTGGCTTTCTCTCTCTTTCTGTGAGCGAATCTGTCTTTCACTAGTCTCACTACGAAAATCTCAGTCGGCATTATGCCTGCTAGTGACATCATCCATGTTAAAGTTATGAAATTCACCTGAAATTTCCAGACTCATGATCTAGAAATATTAATATGTGGCAGATCAGACTGTTCTGCATATATGCTTCTAGACTGCTGAAGTCTGGGATATTACAGAAAGAGGTGAGAGATGCTTTATGGCACCACAGCAATCCTGACCGACTTTGGAGCAGCACTAACATCACTAACAACCTGTTACCATTCTTAAAACAAGGACAGTTAGCACAATACAAAAGCATGAAAATGAGTAAATATAAAACACAAAGTATAGTATGAATTTAAGCATATAAAGAACAGTATAAGGTTAGATTCTCTATGAAACTGGATGAATCCACAGTTAAAAGAACAAACCCTATTGAACCCTACAAAACGTAACGCTTAAAAATATTGTATTAAAGCACAGTTCAGCTGGGTGATGACTACCTTTAGACTTCACAGAACTCAATGAACAGCATTTAGTTTAGACCGTGCCCTTGAGTAGTGTTTCTTTTTAATGCTGAGTGTATTTATTACTGGGAGCCATCCAGTTCCCTCCAAGTGGCACGGACCCAGGCAATTCGGGAGCGGTGGCGTACAAAAGCAGCAGTGTTCTTCTCACCCCCTGGGCTGCACTGAACATTGCCTGGTCACAGCAAGGATCAGGGGCTCTGTCTTTATTCTTTCAGTTCTACAAAACCACTTATTTTTGCAGTTAACGGTGACTTTGCAGTAAATATATGTTCTGGGCAGCAAAAAGCAAAGAGTATGTTGGTGGCGCAAACCACAAGGTGTTTGTTTTATTACTCTCCCTTAAACATTGTTTTTAATCAGGTAGAGTTGCTCCAGGACTGTTTGACTTCTGCACGTGTTCCAGCTGTACAGTAAGCTGTATTTGTGCAGTGCTTCTGTGCTGGAGAGTTGACATTGAGATGACTGCTCTCTAGATGTTTTTTTCCATTAAACTTATAAAACACGTTTTGAATGTAATACGGTTAAGATTATTATGGTTTAAACTATGTACCCCAGTTTAAAATGACAGATTTGGATAGAAACATTCAACCAAGTAAGGCAAACCATGACTCTAAAAGCAATTTGAAATCAAAAGTATGTAAGATGAAGTGTTACATTGCCAATAGACTATTTCTGACTGAAGGAATCAAATGCTTTAAAGTCCTGTATCTGTATTTAGTGAAGTGGCCATGCTAACAGTAAATTAGATATAGAGATTAATGGGGGGGAGGCATTATTACAACATGTTGTATGAAGAGCATAAATTTAAAAATTATATTCAAACTTGCAAATTTTTGCACACACAGCACTGACTTCTGTACCATATGTAGACACACCGAAGTACAGCAACAAAAGTAGTCAGGATCAACAATTACTTTTTCTTTTCCAGAGTTCAGCTGTTTTCCCAGATAGCTAAAATCAGAATTACACCTATCGTAGGCGCTATTATTTTTATATATACACTCCTTTACTTCATGTAGCAAACTGCTTATGTGTCCTGTATTGTGCTTATGAACTGGTGAGAAAAAAAAGTTAAACTTAACTGGCTGCTAGATAAATACCAACTTTCTGGTCACAGACAAATATTCAGCAGAGTTAAATATTTTTATTTTAAGAAGACAGTCAAAAAGTTTATCTTCTGCGAGCTATCGTGCCTGCACTAAAAGGATGGACAACAAAATTGTCTGACAAAATGTTAATAAATGGAAAAGCTCCCCAAAAGTAGCCTTTTGTGGTTTTAATAATAGAGCTAGGCAAATCCATCCCTTATTTTGCTGTGAAATAGTCTTGCATAACCCTACTTTCAGGGCAAGTACAGATAAAAGTGGGCTGTCTTGAACTTTAGAACGGTGGAAAACTCAGACATGTTTATTCCATTCCTGAAAAGGAAACTAATTTTGGTTACTGAAGTCTGTAATTTAGGGATGTGAAGGACGCAGGGGCTGCTCTGCAGTTATTTATAAATATTTTTGGTTAATTTCAATATTTCTGAATATTTGTTGTAGTAATCCGTTAGCTTCATTCAACAGCTAAGTAACTATATTTTAATCTGAATTAGTTAGTTGATGTTCTTTTTTTTTTCCTCTTAAATGTATAGTATTAGATTTTAAGACAGTAGAAAGACCATATGTCGTGGTTTAACCCCAACCAGCAACTAAGCACCACACAGCCGCTCACTCACTCCCCCTCAGTGGGATGGGGGAGAAAACCGGACAAGTAAAAAGTGAGAAAACGCGTGGGTTGAGATAAAGACAGTTTAATAAGTAAAGCAAAAGCTGTGCACGCAAGCAAAGCAAAACAAGGAATTCATTCACTACTTCTCATCGGCAGGCAGGTGTTCAGCCATCTCCAGAAAAGCAGGGCTCCATCACGCGTAACGGTTCCTTAGTGTCGTGGGTTAACCCGGCAGGCAGCCAAACACCACACTACCGCTCACTCACTCCCCCACGCCCCCAAGCGGAATGGGGGGAGAATCGGAAGGGTGAGAGTGAGAAAACTTGTGGGTTGAGATAGAGACAGTTTAATAGAACAGAAAAGAAAGGGGGAAGAAAAAAAAAAAAAAGAAGATAGAATATACTAACTGAGAGATGCACAATGCAATTACTCACCACCCACCAAGCAATGCCCAAAAAACAGCGATTGCTACTTCCTGGAACATGCCTACCATTCATATACTGAGTATGACGTCACATGGTATGGAATACCCCGTTGGCCAGCTGGGCCAGCTGTCCCGGCTATGCTCCCTCCCAGCCTCTTGCGCACTTGGCAGAGCATGGGAAGCTGAAAAGTCCTTGACTAGCAGGGAACTTAGCAACAACTAAAAACGTCGGTGTGTTATCAACATTCTTCTCATACTAAATCCAAACCACAGCACTAGGAAGAAATTTAACTCTAGCCCAGCTGAAACCAGGACACTTGGGAAGACAAACGCCATCGCTCCAAACGTCCCCCCTTCCTGCTTCTTCCCCCAGCTTTATATACTGAGCTTGACGTCATATGGTATGGAATACCCCTTTGGTCAGTTGGGGTCAGCTGTCCCGGCTGTGTCCCCTCCCAACTTCTTGTGCGCCCCCAGCCTGCTCACTGGTGGGGTGGGGTGAGAAGCAGAAAAGGCCTTGACTCTGTGTAAGCACTGCTCAGCAGTAATGAAAACATCCCTGTGTTATCAACACTGTTTCCAGCACAAATCCAAAACATAGCCCCATACTAGCTACTGTGATGAAGAAAATTAACTCTACCCCAGCCAAAACCAGCACACCATATAAGCATGTTACCAGCAAGAACTGATTGCTATTGATTATCACTATACTAATAGAAAAGCTCTGAACAGGTACGGCATTCTTTTCGTCAACCATATTCTTGCAAAAATCTCATGTCACTGAAAAAAAAAAATTGTAACAGCCATTTTTAATATGTAATTCCAAATTAGGCTTAGTAAAAGTGTCCTTTCTTAGAAAAAAAGAAAAAAAAAGGTTTTTTTAAATGTTAAAGATTATATTCCTTTTATTGTGTCAGAGATGATATATAATCTGATGATACTCTCACCTTGACTCCTTCACTCTGGTGTTTTTCAAGTATTGAGAATTTTATCTCATGGACTTAAAATGGGACATGCTGTAAGAACAGTTTTTACTGCCTTCTCTCCTTCAATTTTCTTAGCAGGCAAACACTTGATGGTGCCCATCTTTAATGGTTTAGAGAAGCGGAGCCTGAGTTAAAGAAAATGTCTTTAATTTTTTGAAAAGTCCTGGTCTGACTTCTATAACATTCCACAATTGATTTTTCATAGACTCTAAATGTTTCATCTTTTCTTCTTGAAATCTCTATTATATTCCCAGATCATGCTCTCAAGAGGATGATTACTTTATTATTTATTAAATTGCCGTGTGAATTGTTATAAATAAATCCCAATGTGTTTACAACAGGCTCTTCTTGAGGAGGACCATTTTTATAAATAATCTAGATAAGCATGAACAAAAATCTAGTAGTGTGCCCAACCATCAGCAGTCCTTTGAATCCAAAAAGCATACAGATGCTCAGGGCACTTTTCTGGGCACTGGGTATTTCACCTTTCCAGTGCTTCCCGCGCTGGTGCAGGATTGTTGGGTTGGGAAACAGAAGACCAGGAAATTTGAGCGCACATCTCTACCTGCAGTGAACAGCGTTACTCTTTGTGCCTTGGTGTTTCCCTTTCATTTATGTTATTATTTCCACAAGGGTCCAGGTTCTTGTTCACAGTTTCCTTGCAAGCCGTAATCATCTCAGAAAGCTTTTGGAGCTCACGTTCACTAAAAAAGCCTATAGAGAAGGACATCCTAAATGACACCATCACATATTTTGACAGGGCCAATTTAGGTTGAGAGAATTGTTGTTTTCTTGCTGAAGACTTATTTATGTATTTTTTGCAAATTCTTTTAACAGAACTTAGATGATGTTAGATGAAAAAGGAATTCTTTTTCAGTTAAAATATTTTAAAAGACTCACAAAAGAAAATTGCACATATAACTAAGGTAAGTATTTACATTCTTGGTAGTTTCTGAAGATAACATTAGCACAGATTTATGACAGAAGAAAAAATTGATCTAGACAGAGAATGCAGACAAAGTGTAATCATTATTGACATATTAATTTAAAATCTTTTTTTCTGTACAAATTATATAATCAAAATAATGCTATGCAGGGGAATTGGTGATCTTAATGACTCTTACAGCTGGTTAACTATCTTCATCCTGTTTACAGATTAAAATTATATACTTGTTTGTTTGAAACAGCAAATGGAAAAAAATCTTTATTCTGAGAACTGTCAGTGTAGCCCTAAAATTACATGCTGTGTTATCTAATACGTCCTAGAAATACGGACTTCTGAACCCGGTCACTTCTTCCCAGAACTGACCCGAGAGTCAAATCTAGCCTTGCATCCGAAGACTGAATAAACAGGCTTTGCATTCCTGTGTTGTTCTTCTTAGGGACAGCAAAATTGATTTTGTAGAGCCATTGCTGAAGCAGCAAAAATGCAGGTTATTACAATAATCATCGCTCATTACACTAAATTCCTATTTACAGGTTAAATGGAACCCCTGCGTGGAGATAATTTTTCTAGCACAATTGTAAAGTCTTGCAGACCCCTCTTACTTCCTCCTGCCCATTTTGATGGATTCTGCTGGACAGAAGAACCACAGCAGGGTTTAGTGCGCCTCTTCTGGAGGTGGAGATTGGACTCCTCGCCTGCAGCAACTGTCCCTGGGGTTCTGCTCTTGCCTCCAGCTCTAAGTCACTGGGCCTGGGAAATCAAGTGACTTCTCACATTCCAGTTTTCTGTATAGAAAGGATGCAAATATTCACTTTTGTGAAGTAGCTGGGCGTCCTGACAGCAGGTAACTAAGTAACTCTTACAGGCTGTTATGGGAGAAGCCCCGACGGCCCATGGCGCCAGGCGCTCCGGGCTGCAGAGCATTCTGCCTGTCCTGTTTGTGGCTTATCCCCACACCGTGTGCCTGCCAGGGAACCATCCCGCAGAGAAAGGGTTACGCACAATGGCTAGAAGAGTATACCTAAGTGAGTTTTGTTACCCGTAGTCTGGAGACACCCCAGCCAGTGAAGACCCTCTCCTACTCCCAGGGCAGGAGAGGGTGAGGAACCCCGGCAGGATGCTTCTTTTCCGCGTGGATTCCTCAGAGGTGGCCTTGCACCTCACGCAGCCCCAATTTGGTGTGGGTTTTTTTTTGCCCCACCACCTTTCTTTGACCAATTTCACCACTCGGCTCCTCTTCCCAGAGGCACGGCTCTGCGCCTCACTGATTTTTGGGAGGTGGGAACGGAGCGGGGCGGGGGGGACGACACACAACCGCTTCTTCCAGGAACGCAGCTCTGGGTGGCC
>NW_009191341.1:398-1040 GCF_000690835.1 Fulmarus glacialis | reverse complement strand
GCCCCTGGCCTCCCTACAGTAGACGGGATGCGGTTTTATATTGGAAATGAAGGGCAGGGGGAGGAGATGGCGCGCACACGGAGCGATGAGTGTGCGGTGTCAATCAGAGGGGTTTTGTGTCTCCTTGACTCCTGATGGTCCGTGGCTGAGGTGTCCCGGGTGGCACCACAATGAATATGAATAGGGGTCCTTGCTAAATGGGACAGTCAAAGCGCACCGCCCTGAATAATGGCACGTCATCCTAACTAGACCATTATACATAGGAGGGCTCCTTTTGTCTCTGCTCTCTGCTGCAGCTCTATAAAAGCCCCTCTTTTTCAGGCTGAGGTTAGTCCAAGCATACACTAACTAGCCATCCTGTAAACAGGCTGAGTAACCGAGGGAGAGAGGAGAGATTGGTCAGAGAGGGGGCTGAGGGGCTTTTTTCCTCTTCCTCCAGCATTTCCAGCCCTTCGCTGGCAGAGCCTGCCGTCCGTTTATTTCTTTTTCGTTCCGTTTTCGTTGCTTTTTGAAGGAGAGTTGTCTTGTTCCACCACCTCCAGAGCAGGGAAGAGTTTCTTGCTCAGAAGCCCGAATACAATGAATTCTGACTCCAGCTCTGTCTCCAGCAGAGCTTCCTCGCCAGACATGGATGAGATGTAC
>NW_009191341.1:0-335 GCF_000690835.1 Fulmarus glacialis | reverse complement strand
CACCACCATCACCACCACCAGGACAGCCGGCTCAACTCCGTCTCCTCCACCCAGAACGACCTGGTGCAGAAGATGTCCGGGGAAGGCCTCTCCAGGAACGGCTCCAAGGCCGGAGGGGAAGGCAGCAAGTACAAAATCAAGAAGCAGCTCTCGGAGCAGGACCTGCAGCAGCTGCGGCTGAAGGTTGCGGGAGGTGATGCCCTACGCCCACGGACCTTCCGTGAGAAAACTCTCCAAAATCGCCACCCTCCTGCTAGCCAGAAACTATATCCTGATGCTCACCAGCTCCCTGGAGGAGATGAAGAGGCTGGTGGGGGAAATCTACGGGGGGCACC
>NW_009191340.1:11118-15877 GCF_000690835.1 Fulmarus glacialis | reverse complement strand
CGCCCAGCAGGCAGCGCGCCTCGGGCCGTCCGCTGCCACGTGCGTGCAGGGAGCAGATCTCGCTGCTGGCACACAGGCGTGGTGTCAGTGGTTTCAGGGCAAGGCCAGAGGGGGCTTTACCTGGGGTGACCCCCTGGGCTGGGAGGGCCTGGTGGGCCCGTCCCTTGGATGCTGGTGATGCTCAGTCTTTAATCTGGCACCGACCTCGCTCCTGGCTGACCTGGCCGTGATGCGCGTTGGGCTAAGTCATCTTTATGTGAGTCCTCGGAGAGCGCTGCTGCCTTTGCGCGGCAGCAGCCACCAAGCCCCTCTGAAAGGGGCAATGGGGCTTTGCCACCAACTGTGGCATCCCTGGGGTTGGGGCTGTGGCAAGGCCCGTCACCTACGGAGGGGGATTGCAGGGAGCGAGGTATGGGCTTGGCATTATTTGCTCGTTGCGCTCTTGCTGGATTTACAGGACTTGAGGTTTTAAAAGCTGCGCTGCAGGTACCAAGCTGGGCTGGAGCAAGCAGTGCTGCTCCCCAGGGGCTAATGGAGATTGCCCCTGCACATTCCCCAGCAATCTCCAGCTCCTTTCCAGGGGTTAGAGAGTTTTCCACTGCTTTTGGCTCCAGGTGTCTGTTGGGCTCAATGGGCTCCAAAAAACATCTCAAAGAGTACCTCAATCATTCTTCAACATATCTTTTAATTATTTTGAGGCAAAAGGGATAGTTCTGACATTTTAAAAAAAAAAAACATCTTAAAAAAAAAAAAAAAAAAGCGAAGGAAGTATGAAATAGATCCTCCCATTTGATGTTTTTGCTCGCTTTATTGCACTTCATCTTATTACTTTTATGGTCAGGCCAATCCTTCTTGATGCTGATAGTCCAAAATAGAAACCCGCAGTTTTTAATATAAAAATAATACGTTTTAAGATGAAACCACAAGATATTGTGAAAACAGGAAGTCCAGTGTGTCATTAAAGTGGGTTATTTAAGTATAAATATTCTGTTTTCTCTTTTTTGAAGAGTTTTGTCTATATTTTAGGAGATGATAGAAATTTATTTTTTGAGAGCTGGAAATAACAGGGTAAAATCACGCTGGTGGTATTTTTCTGGTCACTTTGTAAATGCACGACTGTGCACGTTACATGGGGGAAAGAAAAAGCCTTCCCTCTCCTCACCCCTCGGCAACATAACAGGGAACAGAACTGCACATCTGTAAATAAATGCATCATTAGATTCTCATCAATTTGTAAGCTTCACTTGATGTATGGCTAAAATAATCCCACAAGGATAACTAAAGAAGTGTGTGCTTCCAAGCACACACACGCAGACCAGCGGAAGCACTATTTCAGTTAAGCGGGTTTTTTTGTTGTTGTTGGCTATTTTTTTTTTTCCTTACAACAGTCCACATTGAAGGATTATTTTAGATGCATTGCTACCAATATATTCATTACTGAGGATCTCTGGACATATTAAAAGAACACAGTAAAACAACTAATGATGCACTTGAGCAGTAACAGGTTGTCATTAGAGCAGCATCTGCTCTCATCAGAGTTAATTATTCAGTTGCTTTGTTTTCCAAGTAGGTGTCTGGTAGAATTTAGCAGAATCTTAATTAAAACACATTTTCAAACTCCGTGGATGCTCATCTCATCTAAAGAAATCAAGACAATTTCCACCATAAACATCAAGCTTCAGTTGAGCCATCAAACAGCAGAAGGATCTCAGCCAAGGCAGGGTTTAGGCATTAACCATTACAACGCCAGTGGGATGCAGGTCACTGGGACTGGTGCCCCGATGAACTCCCCCGATAAACTGTCCTGCGCACAATAACCAAGACAGGCACGCGGTTAAGTAATGAGAATACTTGTACTGCATGATTACTTTCGCTGTACAAACCCCTCCAATGCTGCGTGTTAATTCTGAGCTGCAGAGGGGCAGCGTGTGTGTGCGTGCTCCCCAAAACCACGGGTCGCTCTGTGTTCGGGCACAGACCTGCCTTTCCGTCCACTCCTGCTGTTCTGAGCACCGCCACCCCGGGCGGTCCCCTGAGCTGACTGCCAGCAGGCGCTGGTCATCTTGAAACTTTTTATTTCCCTGCGCTCTTCTTTTTTTCCTCTTATAAAAACTTCTTCCTTGGAAAGCCAAATGGAAGTGTTCTGTCTCTGGACATAAAAAGATTAAGTGATTCCTATGAGGCCGCGATGACTGTCAGAAACTTGCTGCTAATGTAGTAGCCACAGACATGCCAGAGAACTTTTCCCATCGGATGTGGTAAACCCAGCGTGCTCCCAGTGAGGATGCTGGCAGGGAGGGAGTGAGGAACTGGACAAATCCACGGCTGTGTGTTCCCACTCAGCTGAAAACTCTCTGGAAAGGAAACAACTCTCTGAGGTGAACAAGCTTAGGTTCAACCTGCTTCACTCGAATGCTGTTATCTGTGGTTGCTTTCCAGGGTCTCCTCTTTATTAGATTTCAGCAAGCGCATACCAAAAAAGTTCAGTCTATGAGTAAAAGCTTTATTTCCCAATGGCCAGCACAGCATATGAGAGCTTGGATCTTAAGCTTGGACTTGTTTGCTGCAGTGTATTGACTTACGCTTGGAGCTGGTCGGGAATTCTCTATCATAAAAATGCTGTTTCATCAAAATAAAGTGTTTCATGGAAATAGAGTATTATAAGCAGGCTGAGACAGCTGGATTCAGCCTTGTGGATGGGGATGGCAATGTTCTGATTTTTCATGTTGAAACCGTTTTTATAAAAACATTTTTATTAGTAATCTTATAAACAGTTTTTTGAAGACTACAGATGAAAGAAAAAAAATCAAAATTGTCATGAGACATTTCAGGTTTACCACAATGCAGTATCTATTTTAAACCTGTTTTACCGTGCATTTCAAAGCCTTTTGGGTTAGTGATGGTTGGTAATGGAGCTGCACCTGGAGAAGTTTACTTTTGGTTTTGCTTTTCTGATCCCTTTATAAAATAAGAGTTGTTCTAATAGAGAGTGTCTGTCTGTCAGGAAAGGGCAAAACAGAAATCTGTAACTCAGTGACTGTATTTTAATGGCTTGTACAATTTTTTCCAGGTCTTTCTGAGGGGCTGAGCGAGCAAACCCTCCACAGAGCAGGGGTAATGCCAGGCTCTGCAGTATCGCAGGACTTCTGACTTTGCTAATGGAAATACCTTCTGGTTTGGGCTCCTTAAGGGAAAACAGGCCTCTGAAGAACGCCAAGGCATTTCTTTATACGTATGCTCCTCCTCTTCCCCCTCCTCATTCGTGCTGCTGCTTCTCACCTCAGAGCAGCTGTAAGAGGCTGCCCTTCAAAGTCAAATTGGGCTTGGGAAGAAGCTCCCCAGGAGGTGTTTCCCCACCACCATCTTCCCTCTTCCCACCAGAAGTGACTCAGGATGAAACCACCAGCCTTTCTCTCCTGCCTGGCTGTCTTGCCAGATCTCACACCCCACAAACAGCACGCCGCAGGCGCACAGCGGTCCTGGAGAGTGGACCTGGGGGGTTTGAAAGGGTGCGCGTTCATTTTTCATCCCAAGTCTGAGCAGTTGGACTTGCCCTTTCTGGCATGCTGGGCAACAAAACAAGACTCAAAACAAGGGCTCAACACAAGAATGAGCTGATAACCGTAGTGCTACTGCCACCTCCGAAACCATGAGCTTTTCTCCAGAATAATCAGGTTTGCATCAGAATTGTTCTGAAAACTGGCTCAGGCTGAACACCTGGTGGTCCACATCCCTGTGAGCACACACAGGAGATGACCTGAATAACTCGCCCACGGTTTAATCCCTCAGGAACAATCCAGGCTCCCCAAACTCAGGCCATTAGGAACCGCACCACGGGTGTTTGCACGCTCCTGCGCTGACTAACAGGCAGAGCAGGCAGGCGGATCAACAAAGCTGTGGGCTGATGCGGCTGGCATTTTCATGCCACAGCACTGGCGGATGACGTGGAGCGCTGCCATGTTCGAGCTGTGGGCTCCTGCTTCAGCGGGTGCTGAGCAGCCAGGCTGCGGCTGCCGGGTGGCTGCTGCTGCTGCGATAGCCTGTGCCTGGGGAGCTTTGCTGCTGGGCTTCCTTTTAAAGCTTCATTTTTGCCTAGAAAAAGACATATTTAGGGACCCCTCAGCGTTGGAGGATGCTTGTGCATGACCACTTACGGCTTTCAAATCGCTCAGAAAGGTGGTCCGAATTTATGCTTGGAGGGAACAGACGGCGCCTGGGCCGTAGTCCCTGCTGTTGTGATGCCCTGTCCCGAGGGAAGGTGGCGTTTTGGAGGGGAAGGGCTTGCTGGTGGTCCTGCTCCTGTCACCAGAGCATTTGTTGTGCAGAGTGAAAATAAATAAATGAAAACAGTACTTTGGTCTTCACAAAAGCATCTTTTATTTACTTGCTGAGTGGGGTCTTCTGGTTTCTCCTGAAGAGCGGCTGCTGCCCAGCAGAGGTAGGCGCCGGAGCCTGCGAGTGGCATGTGTGTGTGAGCTCCACGTGGCATCTTCTGATGAAGGACAACCATGATGAGCCAGCGGCACCTGGGCGGGGGCAGAGGAGAGGGCCACCATTCCTGCCGCTGTGGTGCAGTCACGGTGACTCGGCCAAGCTGCAGGTCTTGCACATGGCCCTCACTTTTGGGAGGAGTAACATGTATTTACCCGCTGCTGTGTGCCACCAGCAGAAAGATCTACCTTATGCCATCCAGTCTAATCAGAGCTGGGGTCAAACAGTTGCTCAGCCAAACTTGGTGCGCACACCTTTGTAAGTGTAT
>NW_009191340.1:7984-11032 GCF_000690835.1 Fulmarus glacialis | reverse complement strand
GGGCTGGGCTGGGGCCGTCACAGGACCAGAAGGGGTGAGACCTGCCACCCTGGCGGGGCACCCAGCCTGCCCTGTTCGAGCTGCGGGCGAGAGCTCCGCCTTTTTGCTGTGAAGACTTCTGCGCCTGCAGAAGTGCGTTTTTCCACCCTAAGCGAGATCAGATGGGCTGTAATAGTGGAGTAGGCAGAGAGGGGGGCGCGTAGCAAGCCCAAAACTGTAAGTGGGGAGCTAGAGCGATGCAAATAGCTCGTTCTTTTTTTTTCTCACACTTTCGGCTCAGCGATATGGTCTGATCAAATTTGTCAAATTCTTTGACAGTTAAAAAAAAAAAAAGGAAAATGAGGACTTTATTTGGGTAAATGGATTTTTATTAAAACCTTTAGAGCATATTTTGTTTCACTCAGAACTTAACTTGAATGAATGTGCCAAAGACTGAGTTTCTGGTGAAACTCTCTTTCCTTTCCCTCTTGCCCAGGCCTGACCGCAGGATCAGGCACCCACACCACCCCGGCGGTCGCGCACGGGGGGTTTCAGCGTGGCAGAGGACTAGCCAAGCCCCCAGCAGGCACCCAGGGATCTTCGTACGTACGAACAGACACATAAAGGAAACTTGGGGCACCCGCCACTGCTGGGGCCTCGCTCCCTGCCGGACTACCCCAGCCGGCGCAGGGCTTGCTGGAGGGGCGGCCGCGGGGACTGAGCGCAGTCCTCCGAGGTGCCCCTGGGCAGGACCCCAGCAGGGCCTGGGCACCAGGTGCTCTGAGCTAACCTCTGGGTGAGCTTATTTTTTTGCATTGATTACAGCTGGGGCCCAGAGGAACAAGGCTGAGGCTGGGAGCAGGGCTGACCTGCAGAGGAGGTGCAGTGGTGAGAAGGGCTGACCCACTCCACGCAGCTCCCGTGGGGAAACGTGCAGCGAGGGCTCCCTGGCTGCTTCCCTGCCAGGCTGGGGCCCCTGCGGCCAAGACCAGGCTCCACCTGCCCCAGGTTTCCCGTTCCCCACCCGCCATCGCTGCGGCAGGAGCAGAAATGCTGCGTGGAGACCACTGAGCGGTTTGGACTCTGCCAGGTAAGACAGCGTGAGCATGCGTCTGCGGCCGGGCGGTTTGTTTGGTGGTGCTCTGGGGGGTTGTTATGCCGGGTTCCTGGCAGGGATGCTGCTTGTTGCCTTTTGTGCTGTTTGAACCCAGCTCTGCTGGTTTCATCACGATGATGCCTGAGTGAAGTATTGCAGAGACTGCTTCTTGCTGTCCTCATGAAAACAGAGATAAGAGCAAGTGATTTAATGTTAACGGGAGGGAAGGGGGAAGCTACCCGCTTGGGTGTAAAATCTGTTTTTAAAACCAAGATGCTCGCTGTGCTCTGAAGCGCGTTGTTGCTGCCAGGGTTTGACCCAGTTCTCCATTCAGCCGGGCCGGCTGGTTCTGGGAAACTCCCTCTCCCTTCAACACAAGTGTAACATCAGCTCAATTAATCAGGCTCTCTGTACAGTAAAAGCATTGAAAGCCAAGAAGTCCTCTGTGACATTTATCTCTGTCTTCATTCCTGGGGGAAAAAACACAGGCACACAAACCCCTCCTAATGAAAATCAGACAGTGTGAGCAAGTGGCTCTGAAGCAAAGTTTTTCTGCTCCTAAACTGTACTTCAAGTCATTACAAGCTTTGCTTGCCAACGTTACAGTAGCTGAAGCAGTATGTACAGCCTGTGATACGCAGACTGGAGTAAAACCTTCTTCATGACATTTTGTTGTATGGGAAAGCTTGAGTTTTTGGAAGACGCTCCGATAACACAATATGGAAAGCATGCTATCTTAGCATTTCCTACGCCGACTTGGAATGCCTTCTGTTTGGAGAAGATCCACTGGCAAGTGAGGGAAGGTCTGAACAGTCAATTTAGATTTTTCTTTTAAATGTATTCTGTATGCATATACTGTGGTTATTTTGAGATTTTTGCCTTCTGGAATGATTACTGTCTGATACCAGATAGAAAAGTCATTATGCATAAAACATAGGTGTACAACAAGTTCAATAGCGTAGGGGAGCTGTGGATGGAACCAATTAAGTTTCGTTAGGAGGTGCGGACCTTATTTGTCTTTAAAACCCTATTCCACACCTGCAAAGCCATTACTGCTGCTGTTCAGAGGCGAATAAAAAACCATGTAGTAAGCCAGTTGCATCCGCTTTCTTGACCAAGAAAATAACCAGAAAAACACGGTTAAATTAAAATCGGATGTAGAGGCTGCTTTTGTTTCTTTGAAGTATGGTTTTGCTGAGGATAACTAAGAAAGGAGCAATATGTAGTTGCTGTCCCCAGATCAAATCCGTGATCTTATTGTGTCTCAGTCCCTTCTGCAGTTGTGTCCTTCCATGCCCAGCTCAGATGGGCTGGACAGTATTTTGGGGGGAAGTCGGAGTCCTAACCTCTGTGTGAGTTGGACTGGCATCGGTCCCCTCCGGGCTGTACCCCGCAGGTCTGGCAGCATGACGTGCCCAGAGGGGAGCATCTGCGTGTCTCTTCCAAAGAGCTTACAGCTCGCAGGGGAGCGTAAGTGAGTGGGATGTTATCAGAATATGTAAAAGTGTTTTGTGCATTATATCCGTATTACCTAAATGCCTTCGAGATGGCTGTGAGTGGTGGGAGGATTGATGTGGTTGACTGGAATGGTTGGCTGGCTGGTCCGTGTCGGTGGAGAAGAGGGAAGGATACGCAGGAGGAGTGGCAGCAGTCGTGTTGTGCAGAGTGGCACAGCAGAAAGGACAAAGATGGCTGTAAGGGAGGTGCCAAAGTGGCTGGATAACCCTGCGCATCCACAGCGTTAGGCCATGGGGCAGGAACGTGGAAGCTCCCCCAGCTAAGGGTGCCTCATTGCACCTTGCACTGCCTGTCTGTACAGGGCAAAGACAAAATAATACTACTACTGCTTCCTTCTTATCCCCCTCTGAAGGAAACCCAACAGAGAGGACGTAGTTACTAAACTCGGCAGACAGCCCCACAGCTTCTGCTTGTTGCCTTTGCTGCCGCGCTGGGAGCACGGCACAGCTCCGGGG
>NW_009191340.1:4390-7803 GCF_000690835.1 Fulmarus glacialis | reverse complement strand
AAGCTGCTGAGCTGTAGCTCCAGCAGCGCGATCCAGCTCTCTGCGCATCTGGGCAACACGTCAAAAATGTGGGATGCTCTGCTCCGTCGTGGCTTCATGGAGCCCTTAGTCACAGCCTGCGTGGGAAGGGGAGGCAGCAAGCTGCCGGCGCGGCCTCCTTTCCTGTGGAAGCACAGCTGGCACTGGCCTTTGGTTGCTGTTGTCCAGCGACTGCTCTTCATCTCTGTTCAAAAAGGCATTTGCTTACCATGCTGCTACCACCTGTGTGTTGTTGCGCCGTTGGGGACGTGCACGTTGCGGGCTGCCCCCGCGGCGGTGGGGAGCGCCCGTCACGGGGAGGGAAAGTGTCCGGGCCTGTTGCTGAGCTCCTGGTTCACACCTGGCTGTTCGTAAGCAGCATTAGCTAAAATCTGAGGCTATGAGCTAGCAGGGACAGCAGCTTTTTCTCCTTTCCTCTCTCCTCGTGGAGGATGCAGCTGTGCAGTGGCCAAGTCAGCTCAGCCTGCTCAGCCCCGGGCTCTTGTGGGTGCTGTGCAGCATAAAGCCAGTAACCTCTGTGCTGTGTGCAAGCAGCTAGAGAAAGGCAATCCAAAAAGAGCATGTGAACAGAAGGCTGGAAAAAGAGCCACTTGATTATTCAGTTCTTAAGAGGGGGAAAAAAAAAATTGCTGCAAGAGCAACAGAACTTATGAATCCTGTTTTTTCTCTGGCGCTCTCTCCCATGCTTGATTATCTTGCGTTCATCCTGATTAAAGCTTTTCCTGTGGCTGGAGTATTCATAGCGTTGCTTTCCCATGTAGGATCTGTGGTATCTAATAGCGTGGGTAATTTCACATTGCAGCCTTGTTCCTCAGAGGGGACTGCAGTTCAAGTCTCTCTATGTATTTTCTTGAGACTCATAGGAATTTGGTACATCTGAGATTCCTCTGCGGCATTAATTTTGGCTGAAGTCTGCCATCAGAGCGCAGGAGTACCAGAAAGGACTGGGAATAGTGCAGTTGCGTAAATCTTGCCTCCTTAAGAAACCAGTCTGGGAAAAAAATATATCTGTTAACAACGTGCTATTGAATACCAGGGTCATTTCAACTCCCACAACCCCAGCTGAAGGTGTACAGGGCTTGCTCACATAGTGCTTTGAGTGTAGCTGTTCTCTTATTAGGCTCTGATCCTGCAAACTCTTAGTTTTTCTGCCTCAATAAGTGCCCTGGAAGCTGCAGAGCTCTTGCAGGACTGAAATGAGGCACACCGGGTACAGCTGGTGAGGCCAGGGCATTAGGCTGGTTCACGGTGGAGGGGGAACAGCCTGCACTCCTGAATCCGGATGGGGCTTCCCAGGTGCTACTGCTGGGTGGCTGAACGTGCCGAAACACCGCTCCCAAGGGCGGAGGGATCTGCTGGCCCAGCCCGGGCAAAGGCTGCAGCGCAGGACACCCTCCTGGGAGGTGGCACCGTGTCCCTGTCCCTCATGGGTGGCGAGGGCAGGGTCCCATACCAGAGGGTGCTGGGGGTCCTGGCTGTGGCATAAGCACTGGGGCTGGCAGGGGTCTCAGCTGGCCCCCCCGGGCCGGGGGGATTGTGTTCATGCCCAGGATGACATGCCAGGAAGGAAAATGGTTTTTCAGGAACTGTGGCCTTTGGTGCGAGCTGACGTAGAAAATGAGGTGCCCATGGGAGGCACTGAATCCCAGCTTTGTTTGGGGAGGTAGGAACTCAAAGTTTAGCAAAACATTCCTAATCCCCGAAAAACGCTTTGCTTTGAAACACTTCTCCCAGCAGGATCCGAGAGGCCTGACATGGTTTCAGTGCTGGCCCAGCTCGATCTGCGAAATCCAACGTGAAGCCATTTCCTGAACCTCCGCCGATCGGCGCCTCGGCGTGGGCATGGCCAAGCGCTGCTGGCAGTCGCTCCGGCTGCTCAGTGCGGGCGCCAGCCAGAAACAAACAGGCAAAGTGCCACGCCAAAGAAAAGGGAAACATCTTACTCCTTATTTAATCAATATCAACAGACATATTAACAATCGCATATCAACATGCGCAATTATTTGTAACCCACCAGTAAACATGCTCGTTAGGCCAAATCTGGTGGTCCCCTGCAGAGGCGAGAAGGCAGGAGTGCGTTTGGGAGTGCACCGTCTCCCCGGGGGACGGGGACGGGCTGGGTGCAGGGTGCTGCTGGCGTGGAGCTGCCCGGGAGGAGCGCTGGAGCTCCAGGAGCATCACGCCTCCCAGGGTGGCACGTTTTCCCGGGCTGCTGTGCGTGGGTGATGAGGGCAAAGTCATCTCCTTTGCCCAGACATGCCTGCAGTGACCACCACATCTGCTCTGGGCCCCGCACGTGTTTACCCTCCTGCAAACTTTGCGCAAAAGCCTGGAGCTTCATCTTTGGTAGCTGCCTGTGGCTGGCGATGCTGCAGCTCCGTGTTACGTGGTGCTATGGGCTAGAAGAAAAGGTGATGTCTAACAAGTAGAAAACCAAGGTCTGGCCTCCAGCAGGGTGATGATGGCCGCAGTGCTTGGGCCCTGTTGCAGGCTCTGGCAGCAGCAGGACGGCTTGCACCAGGGGTGGCATGAGCCAGTGGTTCGTAGCCCGCCGTGCGTGGGTGTGGACAGGGGAAGCACTGCTGGAGCGGGTCCAGGGAGGACCTGCAGGAAGGCTGATGATGATGGGTGAGCCAGAGCACAGCTGGGGCTTCAGGCTCTCACCTGTGCAGAGGCGGGTGGTGGTGCTGTTCTTATGGCATTGGTTTAAGAATAAACTAAGCCTCAGTCCTCCTTACCTATGTGAATTGCATCTCTAGCAAGTGAAAGGCAGAAAACACCCAGTGCCAGGCTGCTCATTTCTTCCCTGGAACAAATGAAGTTTCGTGAGTCCCACTGGCTGGAATGAGGGTATGTCCATAAAGAGAGGCAAAAATATACCTCTGCTTTAATGTGAGGAATGCAAGAGTCTACCTCTAGTGGTTAAAGCCCCCCCAGGTGACTGTGCTGTCAATACAAGTGTTCCTGGGCGGGAGAGGCAGTGCAGCCGGTTTGGGTGGTGGATTGGTGGGAGAGATGCTGCCTCTCGTCTCCTGGGGCCACAGGGCAGCGCGGCCGTCCTGCATGGGGGACACCAAAGCTGGGGTGCTGGCTGCCTTTCCTGAGCCCTCTCTGGGCATCAGCTTGAAGACCATCCGCTCCCTGCAATATTTACAAATATATCTGCCTCCAAAATCTGCCTGAGTTTATCAATGAGACAGGGATAGCATTACAGAGCTGTGCACACACATGTTACACATTCCCCCAGCAATAATTCCTTCCTCCAGTTATGCTATGTATTTAGTGCATTCCTCCAGTATGATAATCATAAACATGCTTTTTAAAAAAAAAAAAAAAAAAAAAAAGTCTAAAGGTGTGGAAAACAAAAAAATACA
>NW_009191340.1:2841-4270 GCF_000690835.1 Fulmarus glacialis | reverse complement strand
CGGGCGGGTAGGTGACAGCAGCCAGCCCGGCTCGCTGCCTGCCGGGCAAACGGCTGGGGCTGGCAGGGGCAGAGAGGAAAGGAAGGCTAAAACATAACAGAAGTAATGGGAAGCAGGTTGAAAATCTTTTCTCTATTTACATATCGACCCACAGAGGCAGGGGGGAAGCTTTGCGGTGCGTTCAGCTGTCGTTAGCTGCCTGCCCTGTGCCGAGGGTGAGGGAGCTGCTGCAGGGCCGCAGCCGGGCCCGTGCCCATGCCCCCGGCATGTCTGGGTCCCTTGGGTGAGGAGGGTGCCGTTCCTTCCCAAAGCGGCCGCGTTGTTCTCTGGCTCAAAACCTGCTTTCCCACAGTTCGCACGTGAAGCGGCGAGCGGTGCGAGGCTGTTACCTGTGTGACAGGTTTTTGTTTGTTTGTTTTTAAAATTGATTTAAGGGTTCCAGGTCTGCTGATGCTCAGCTAAGGATGAAACGTGCTCGGGTTTCTGTGGCCAATCTCTCCCCTTCAGCTTGTCCCAAGCAGAAAGCTGCTTCTGCAGCTGGCCCCGGCATGAAGCGGTCGCTGCTCCTTTCCCTTCGTCCCGCTTGCCTGGGGACGAGTACCCTGCGAGCACTGATCGCTCCCGAGCAGGCGAGGGTGCAGGCGACTGTCCGAGCTCTCTCTCCTCCCCTTGCCATCATCAGACGGTGCCAGGGTTGGCCCCAGGTTTGTCCTCCGGTGGCCCCTGCGGTCCCCTGGCCTGCAGTGCTGCTGGGAACGCTTCGGGCAGCATCTTCCAAGGCTTTCCTTAGCCAGGACTGATGGATGGGGTCTTTTGGGGATGAGAAAGGTGGAGAGGAGTTGCCTGCGTCTGTGTGCTGTCTGTGGGGTACCCAAAGTCGTCAGCCTGGCAGGAGTCATTAACTTGGGAGGTCTGGGCAGGAATTAGCAGTTTGTGAAGTGCTTTTCCCCTGCGCCCTGCTCCCTCGCTTTGTGGGAGCCATTAGCTTTCCTGGCGAAGCAGATGCTCAAGCATCCCGACGGCAGCACGCTCCCTTCAGCCTGAGTACGTTACCTGCTTGCTAGTAAGCAGGAGAAGCGTTAACCGTGACTGACGGTGGTGAAATGCATCAAAGATGGCTTTTACCAGAAGGGCTTGCCTGGCTTCACAGGTAAGGTGCCAGCTGCCTGGGTTCGTCCAGCCCCCCCGTCCTCCCCACGGGCCTCCCTGCAGTGGGGTACCCCACTCTGCCACCACGGCCGACCTCCCCGTGAGGCCACGGGGCACGCAGGGATCACAAGGGACGGCCAGGGCTATCCAAGGGACCTGGTGACAAACAGGGTGGTGTTCCCGGAGGATCGGTGTGGCTGAGATGCTCTACCTGTGCCGCCTCTCAGCCTGCCGCTGAGCTGCGTCGGCTCCGGCGCCTGCCGCCTCTGCCCCGCTGGCG
>NW_009191340.1:0-2821 GCF_000690835.1 Fulmarus glacialis | reverse complement strand
GCTGCCAGGGCGAGGGCTGCTGGGTTTGGGGAAGAAAACCCAGCCCTCCCAGGACACGGCACTGCTAAATACTTCCCTAGACTTTTTTTTTTTTCTCCCCCCCTAAAGGCAAAAGAGACGCGTTTGGGAAAGGCAGCAACTTTCTGCTTCCATCTCTTCCCGATGCGCAGGCACTGATGCTATTTTTGCTTATTTTCCGCCCCCCAGGACAATTTATTCGTAGCATTTCAGCCAGGCAGCCTGTGCAAGCCCTGCTTCCCGGGGCTGCCGTGGCAAAGCAGACCTCCGCGGTGTCTGATGGCGAGAAGCACATGAAGCGGGGTCGCACGGGGGTCCGGGGAGGGGAGGAGGAGGAAGCTTGGGTTTAATGCCTGAAGTGCAAATACTTGGCTAGGAGCACACGTTGAAGCACTACTGTGTGTGCCTCTCTGTCTGCATTTGTCTTTCAGGCAACAAGCGGCAGCACATTATCGGGTGTGTGAATACATATTTACTACGGTAGGCCCAGAAGGGCTTTTCAACAACTTTCCCTGCATGTGTTGCTAACAAGTCACTCTACAGATTTACCAAGTGAGCAGAATCGCAAATGTTTCTCTTTACAATGAGAAGTAATCAGAGAAGGTCTAAATGGCAAACAGCGATCCACTATATACATTTGTCACAGATATAATGTAAAGTCAGCTCAGCCTCTTTGATGTCACATAAACATGTCAT
The DNA here is from genome assembly GCF_000690835.1 of Fulmarus glacialis. NCBI lineage: Eukaryota > Metazoa > Chordata > Aves > Procellariiformes > Procellariidae > Fulmarus > Fulmarus glacialis. The sequence goes on along the minus strand of NW_009191340.1, from coordinate 2,107 downwards.
TTTGAAGCGACTCAGTTTTGCTGGCATTTCATCAGCGAGCGCACAACAAACAGTGCCAATTACGCTCCATCGCTGTTTATCATTTGCCTCCTTTACAATGCCCATCCATTACCAGCAGAGCGGTTTGCAGTGTTTAGTCTCTGATGGGGATGGTATTCCACAGCCCTCAGCCCCGAGGCAGGTTCTCTCTTTCACTGTTTAACCCACTGGTATAATTACTGTGTGGGTTCAAAAAAAAAAAAAAAAAACCTACCCCAAAAAAACTTTGAATCCTGTATTCCAAACCTATGTAATATTTAGACAGCCTCTGAAAAAAGAGATGCTGCGGAGAGACGTGTTGGGAGTAGGATTTCTGTTTGAGGAGGGAGGGAAGGACACGTCCCCATCTCCTCGAGCGTCCCTGTTACTTGTGTGGTTTCCTTCTCCCAGGCGCTCTTTCCCTTTCCCTGGGGAGAGGGAGCATGCCAGAGCACGCCCCACCGGCTCGGCCGCCTTGGGTCCCACTGCAACCGGGCCAGTGCACGGAGAACCACTCCGAGTTCACAACTAAGCCTCTGAATCCCAGCACTCGTGCTATAAAATACGTTGCCGGTTAATTGAAGGAGGATGCGATGCAATCCATTGTGTATTAGCAAATGCATTGTTTGTAACATACATCAACCCACACACATACATGTGTATATGACGTAGTCGTCGGATCCTATATTGATGTTATTTCAAAGAGTTTGGGAGATGGGATACTATAAATGTGGTGTTTGAAATACTAATGCTACCAGCTGCTGAACTCACCGAAAATAATACAGTTATTCTGTTTTCTTCCCTGCTAGTAGTTAAAAAGTAATGAGTCCTTTTATGCTTTCTTTACATAATAGGCTCCAGCCAGAAAACTGGATGTTTCCTCGTCAATAAAATAAAAAAGAAATTCCCAATATTAAAGGAACAAAGACGAAATTGAGCAAGTCTTATGTTACTGTGGTTAACAGTCAATAAGGAAAACCAGAGTTTTGTTCTGCTGACTTAAAAAAACATTAAGCTGTAAATATCTAACTCCATTCTATTTTAGTGTTGTGTGTTTTGGGGTTTTTTTCCTTTAAATTTAATTCATGAAAAAATTCCCTCCCAAAGTTTTGGTGTTAGTTTGCTTCCTCCCCTGCTTTTCTCAAAGCATCAACCAAATTACATATGAGGGCCTTGTCTTCCTAAAATCTACAAAGCTTAATGGAAGCAGTAATTTTTCACACGAAAAAATAATTCTGGGGGTGCTGCGTAGTGAAAATGGGATTTCAGCACTCATGGAAACCCAGTCAAAGAATAGGAGGGACATGTCTGAGGTTTGCGCTTGTGGGCAGAGCGGGGAGGGGCTTGGCCGCAGGAAGGATGGCGCGGCTGCAGCTTTCCTGGGCAGCCCCGGGTTCAGCCACTGGTGATGGGACGAATACTTCTGAGCACGCGGAAGAAACCTGAGCCACCGTAAAACGTGGCCGCTCTCTGCTGACTTACTAGCAGGCAGCGTTTTTGAGGAGTTCTGTCGCGTGTCTGAAGACATTCTATGACAAATGCTCGTCTTGGGTGGGAGAGCCCCGCCATCCTTGCCCGGCACATGGGAACCCAGCGCCAGGCAATTTTACTTCTAGGCAGGGATAGGTCCAGGCACGCAAGCTGGAGCCGAAGGCTGCAAATCCAGCACGGCAGAGGTAGCATGTTAGGAAGAATAATATATCTGAATAATTCTGAGCAGCTTATAGACAAGCGAAGTCAGACACATACATAAACTGTTGAGTTAGTCTACAGATCACGCTGTTCATTAAATATAGCCATGCTGTAAAGTGTGTGCACACAAATCCGCTCTATATATTTTAAGTGCCCTGACAAAGGCTTGGGTTGCAGTATTTAGAGGAGAAAACTGTTTTCTTTCCCCGGAGCCCAAACTGTTCCCGATGAATAATTTGTCCAGTTCTAATGTATAATTAACATCCGAAGGTGGAGACTGCTGTCGCCTATAAACATTACCATATTTTCATATTCCTACTCTGCAAGTTATCTGTTTTAAAAAGGAAACGGCACATGCATGCGCACAGGAGCAAAGCGGGGCCTGTGACCCGGCGGC
>NW_009191339.1:6158-9010 GCF_000690835.1 Fulmarus glacialis | reverse complement strand
TTCCAACCTTAATGATACTATGATTCTATAATTCAGACAGAGAAAGAAGACTATAGGAAGGACTAGTGACAAAGAAGGGGTTCTGTGGTAAACTTCCCTGTGTATAACCCCTACTGCTGCTGAATCAGGCCTTTATATTTATTACAGATTCTGTAATTTCTCACACTACCTGCAGGATAAATCAGTTAAGCACTCACAGAATGAAATAAAAATTATGCTTTGTAGAAAATATCAATTATGCTATTTGTACTCCAAAAGAAAATACTCCACCTTTTTCTTCCCTGTTTTTTAAGACTGAGTTCCTGGCTTTACATCAAGAACACGAGTTGCGCATCCTGACACTGGAAGACCTTCTTGGAAAGCTCTCTGCTGAATCCAAGGTATTGAAAGTTAGCTTTGCTAACTCGCTCTAATTGTAACTCGTTGGTAAAATAGACTAAGTTTTTTGTTGGCTATCCCAAACCCCAGTTTGCTTTACTCTCGCTGTTGCAGTTCTTTAAGTCCCAAAACTTGTTTGTGTTCTTGCTCCCCCTTCTTGGAGGGGGTTTCAGTCCAAAGATTAAAAATTATTCAAGGGGGTTTCAGTCCAAAGATTAAAAATTGTTCACTTGACCAGTGAGGCAGGTTCTATTTGGAATAAAATCTTATTATACAGAGGCACACACGTAAGTGTGGGGACACAGTCCTGTATAGGTGGTGCTAAAATCTGCCATTTTCATTTAATGTTCTTTATCATCTTTCTGTCACTTTTGTTTCTTTATATATATTAAATCTAACTTTTGTATTTTTTAGGACATCCAGAAGGAGCTTGACATAGCCAAAGCAAAAACAGTGAGGTATAAGCACTTTCAAATATATTTTGCTTTTTCAATCCTGATGCTAACTTTTGGTGATATACATATTCTTTGAAATACAACAATGCTTTTCTTTGTGTCAGTTAACTGACCTTAAGAGTTTGTATTGTCAGCAAGAGTACTTCTGTCTTATAGTAGACTTTAACTGTGACGCTGAACATCAGCACAAGACCCATTTCCAGTGTGTGAGCAATCCTACAACTACATTTTTTACTAGAGAAAGCTGTTTATACAGTGGAGGAGAATGAGTGACTTCTCATCCTCTTAGAAATGCATTAGAATTTTTCCTCACATTGCTTAGTGAAGTATAGAGTAACTGCTTCTTATAGGCTTTATAGTTAAGTTCTTCAATTTATCAGTTCCAACATTCATCTCTGTTTTTAGTTTGTCAGCTGTACTACTTTCCACTCATGTACTGTGTAATACCGGCATAAAAACTGCAGCACTTCATTAAGTAGTTTCCCCGTTGGGGAAGAGAAAAAGAAACACTTCTTTGCTGAATTGTCATTTAAATTAGATCTAAATGTAAAATGGCTTTAGAATGATGGCTGATACTCTTTTCCATAGCATGCATTGAACACTGATCTATATTGCTCATATGTGACCAGCTACTTAGGCTCAACCTGATACCTGCATCTAAAGTTACTCTGGTTTAAGTAAGGTAATCTGAAATTCACTCTAACCAGTGGCAAACTCATGCAAATAAAGTTTGACTGGTTTGCCAGAAACCTTAAATTCCCCAAAATCTATATAGTTACTAACTTGTCAGCCTGGTGATGTTCTGAAGTCATCGCTGCTGGATTTGTTCAAAACTTCAAAATACTTTGCTTTGAATATATTAATCCTAAGTATGCCTTAAATAACATCTTCAAGGAACTGCAAGCTCACAATGTCTATCATGGTGAATAACTGAACTAGGAAAGCACTTTGTATTAAAGCATGTTCTCACGCCTTTGGAATTTGATGGAATGATTCGAACTACTCTTTCCTAATTATTGACTCCTTGTTTTTGTCAGAGATGATGATGAACACAGTCAACTTTTGTCCAAAGTTAAAAAGCTAGAACTAGAGTTGTCTCGGATGAAATCGGAGCTGTTAACTGGGGAAAGTCTGAAGACGAGTTGCGAGAAAATAGATGTCATTCATGAAAAAGTAGGTTCTGTAACTTCTGTAACTGTCCCAGTAAAACTCAGTACTACTTGGTTTTGTTCACTAACTTTCTTGAAATGCACTGTAATAAGTACTGTGGGGGTGGTATTAATCTTAAAGAACGGTAATGTTTTATGTAGTGGTACTGTGAATTTTTCCATTAGTGTGTAACATTTTACTAGACAAGAGTTTGTGGCTTGTTTTCTACAATGGCAGGGGTTTTTGCATTTAAGATGTAATGCAATAGCAGTTCTGTATACAGTACTTTGCTGTTCTTACCAATGTATTTTGCTAACCCATGGAAATGTGGAAAAGAAACTTAAGTAAAAGCAAGTTAGGTTTGTTATCTGAGAGTTGTTTTGGAAAATCATGCTTAAGTTCTTTTGAAGCTTTTTATAAGGTCTGACTGGAATGTAGCCAACAAAGTACAACAGTTAGTATTGATACGGGATTATCAACTTTGACTAAAATACCATCTTGTGATAACGCTCAAATATGAGCTAGTTATTGTGCATGGAATCAAAGCATACCATAAGTGAGTGGTTAAGCAACTTGCTTAACTAGGTCTAACAAGTACACTGCTCCCCTTAGAGTTGCCACGGTGCCTTCTTTGAACTGTTGCAGTCAACTTTTTTTTTATTCTGAAGTGTTAGTCAGACCACTAATGTAAACTGCATAGTTTGCTAGGGCTTTGTTAGGTGTATCTTGTTCACCAAACTGATGAAGCATCCAGATTTCCTATATGTTCTTCTGCACACCTGACTGGTCTGTTATTCCAGTGTAAGTCAGTGTAGTTAAAACACATCTGAAAGCTAGACTTCTGTGTAGCACTAAATGTATTGATTTCAC
>NW_009191339.1:0-6123 GCF_000690835.1 Fulmarus glacialis | reverse complement strand
GTGTGGGGGGGGGGGGACAGGGGAGGGGGAGAGAGAGAGAGTGTATTACTTAATGGTTTATAAAGACTAATAATTTCTATTATAATTGTTAATGGCTTCTACTAGGTAGATGCCCAGGTCAAAGAATCTGTCAAGCTAATGCTTTTTGGTGATCAACAAGAAGACCTTCCCGAATCGCTTCTCCAATGGTTTACATCCAATTTTGTGAGCAAAAGTGATCTGCAGACTTTGTTGCGGGATCTAGAGTTGCAGATCCTCAAGAATATTACTCTCCATATGTCTGTTACAAACCAAAAACTAACATCTGAAGTAGTAACAAATGCTGTGACTAATGCAGGGATTTCTGGAATCACAGAAGCGGTGAGTGAGTTTAAGTTCTCAAAAGTTCAACTAAAACTGTAAAGAGTCCTTTTATAGGCATTCTGTGGAGCTTGACTGTCAATATAAATGTTAATGATTTTAAGAGATGTTGGGAACATTAATTGAAATGGGGAGAACTACAGAAAATGCTTTATCAAGTGTATTCTTACAGCATTGCTTGTTGCCTGTTGTGAACGTTTGTGGTTTTTTCAAAGTATGCTATCTTGAAAATTGAAGAATTCCCAAGAAACAAGTATACCACAGAAATGCAGCTCAGGGTCTTGGGAAAGTGGGGGAAAGAATGAAACTTTTGAAGAAAATGCCAGTCAAGATGCAGTATGAATTTGTATTTTAAGACAGACAATCATGCATTAAAAATGGCCTCTGTCTTGACAGAGGCTTTCAAAGACTTGTGATGGAGTGCAGCATCTCAAAGATGCTTGCAACTTAACAGATATGTATATATCAATTATTTTATCACTTGATGTTATCAAAATCTTTCTCTTTCCATTCTCCTCTTCTATGTGTACATCTGTAGCAAGCACAGATTATTGTAAACAATGCACTGAAACTCTACTCTCAAGACAAGACTGGTATGGTGGATTTTGCCTTGGAATCTGGAGGTAAATAGTAGAGGAAACACTATTTTACTATTCGTGTTACAGTATTTACTAAAAATCTTAAATGAAGACTAAAGGTTAGTAGAGCATCCTTGTGTGTTGCCTGATCACCAGACTACTGCGTGTTGTTTGCCCAGGGACAGCGATAGAATAGTTCTTCTAAGCATGTGTACAACTAGATAATAGAGAACCACAAATCTGTTTGTGTGGGGTGTACACACCACTGAACTCACTAGGGAAAAATGTGTATTTTTAAGCCCTCTTAAATGAAAAACCTTTTAGATGTTCTTAAAATCATACTGTACTTGCTAGAAGCATTGTATCCCCAGAAAATTATTAGACTTTAACAATATCTTTAATAGTTTTTTTTCTGAGGTATATTCATTAAGCTTTGTACAAATCTCTGCCTTAAAAGTCTTCAGGAAGAAATGAGTAATTATTTCTGCTAACCTGATACATCTTTTTTGAGGTGGCAGCATTCTGAGTACTCGCTGTTCTGAAACCTATGAGACCAAAACAGCATTAATTAGCCTCTTTGGAATTCCTCTATGGTACTTCTCTCAGTCTCCCAGAGTGGTGATTCAGGTAATTAAAAGCTGAGTAAACAAATTCAGCAATGTTACTTTGTTTTGAGTGGTTTGGATTGTTTTTTGGATGCTGGATGTTTCTGACTATAATATATTGGGGGGCACGTGTACTTTGAACTGTGTTCCCAAAAGTGGGATTCTTCTGGTAGTTCCTGGGCACTGCTTAAGTCCTACTCTAGCAAAATTAAGACCCGCATAGGACGCTTGGGTGGTGTATTGGACTTCTGCAAAGTGTGAGCTTTTTCTGCTGAGAAGTAATCTCAAGGTGGGTCTTCAAAACACTGCTGGTAGTTCAGGTGGATATGCTGTCTTCCTGAAGAGTTCTACTGAATAGATTATATTCTGCCACTTACTATCTAAGACTGTCCCTAATAATTCAGAATTCATTACAACTCTTTATTACAAAAAAATTATTACAAAATGCTTGTGGTTGGTTCTTTTTGTTGTTGGTGGTGTGTCCCATCCTGTTCTCTTCCCCTTCTTCCTGTCTAGCCGGACATGTATCCAGGAAACTGCTGGGCTTTCAAAGGATCACAGGGGTATCTTGTAGTTAGACTTTCAATGAAGATCTATCCAACTGTCTTTACAGTGGAACACATACCAAAAACACTTTCACCAACAGGAAATATCACCAGTGCTCCTAGGAACTTTTCAGTATATGTAAGTCTGTCTCTGAACTTAAGTTGATGTTTATATATATAAAGAATATTTGTGTTATGCATCTTGGAAAATAATGACTTACGGGAGGATCGCTAAGAAGAGGAACTGTTTCTGTCATTGCTCTTAAAATTGCTTTTTTTTCCCTGATCTTTGAGATTGGGAATAAGAAGTGTTACAACTAATTTTGGGGGAGTTGTTTCTTTTCTCTTGCTTTATACAGTAGTAAACATTTTTGGAGGAAGATGATGGTTTTTAGTTTGGTATAGTTCTTTCATACACTTTAATTGTTCCATCCTTCCTCCATTCTTCCCCCTTTCCCTCCATCCATTTTGGCTCTTCGCCTTAACTCTGATGTGCCTTAAATCTTTTTTTAAATTGATTTTAAGTAGCCCCACAGTTGCGTAGGCATGACAGAAGACCACAGGCTACATCAGAGTATAGTTGTGATATTTGAGAACTTTCTGTCTAGTTCTTTTAAATGCTTAAGCAGTGATCTGCAAGCATCTGAATCTTGACTTCTGTCTTGTTTATAACCTTCATGTTTTCTCATTCTTGTTTGTCCTGAGCAGTTTATATTGTACACTGTGATAGTGGTTTTGCCAGGGAAATTAAGGGGTTTGACCATGAAAACATATAAACATAGCACAACTATTTGCAGTGCAGGAAACTCAAATACAGAGCTGTGCCTGAACAAGCATTCAGTTACACAGGAAACATTCTGATCCTGGTTTGATAGACTTCTGTTGATACTCAGTTATGTAGATATGCTACTGGTTTTGGTTTGATTTCAAATTTGATGGAAAAATCTTTATCCTGTTGTTACAGGGTCTAGATGATGAATATCAAGAAGAAGGCAAGCTTCTAGGACAGTATGTCTATGACCAAGGAGGAGAACCACTGCAGATGTTTCCAGTGATGGTAAGTCTGGATGATAAAAGTGTCAGGAGAAAGATACTTGTATTTTCTATGGTAGTGCACAATGAGCAGTGAGAGGAAAAAGGCCTCATTCTCTGTTGGGCACTGTAGAAACTGAGGCAGAAAGTATCTACCTATCTGCCTCAAAACCTGTGGTCTAAATAGACGAGAGGGGAGGAAAGGTTTGTGCCATCTGGACACAAATAGTGTGAAGGTGCTAAACATACAAAGAGTCTGCTTCATGCTTCTTCTGACTCCCTTCACAAAAAAACTAGTCGTAAGGCAAGGAAAGTTCTGTTCAAAGCGGCGGAAAGTTCCCAAGGCATAACTTAATTACAAATAAAAGTTAGTAGTTGCAGGAATCTAAGAAAGCAACTTCAGTTGCACCTGTTTATAACTAGAAACCTAACTCTGGTTTGTCTGTTTGCTTTTTCCTTCTTCAGGAGGAAAGTGAAAATGCATTCCAAATAGTGGAACTGAGAATTTTTTCTAATTGGGGACATGCAGAATATACATGCCTTTATCGGTTCAGAGTGCATGGGAAACCTGCCGAATAATTTCCTACACTACAGCTTGGGTGGTTTTTGTTGTTGTACATTTTGTTCTAAATTTGTATATACCGGAAAGCCTAGAACACTGGAATCTTTAAAGGACGAGGATGCAAGATATATACTGCAGAACTATTGATCCTCTGATAAAGGCAGAAGACTGTCAGCAGAACTGTATAAAAAAGAATTTTTATTTGCTCTAATGCTCAGCTTGTAACTGCCAGTTAGCTTTACATTTTTGTGTCCATGCTGAGGGAAATAATGCATGCAAACTACTCTGGTTCATAAAGCCCAGTTGGCAAACAAGTGACACCTATTTTATAACAAATGAATGTATAGGTTTTTTTAAAAGAATAAACCACACTTTCTGCAACTAGGAATCTGGTTTTTTTTAAATCCAGGACTTAACTGCATACTTCTGTTAGCTTGGCACCATAAGCCAAAAACTGTGGTACACTTTAAACACTGACTGTGGCTAAAGGTGTCCTTCAGTTGACCCTTGGTTTTGACCTTTTTGGTGGATCCAAAAGGGCTTCTTTGATACATGTTGAATATAATAAATATTACTGTCAGGGAAAGTTAACGCAACCAAAACTAGTTTAAACACCAGTGACTGAGAATGCTTTACTGTAACTTGTGGCCATGAATTGCTCTAAAAGTCAGGGATAACTTTAAGTTAAACTGAAGTTATTTTATGGGTTTTTACCATAGTGACTTGGCCAGTTTGTTCTTCTTTAGTGTTAATTACAAATCGACCTTGATGTACTGACTAACTGGATCAGAACCGATAAGCCTGCTAAATTGTTTAGTAAACATTAGTATACAGCAATTAAACAATCTATATTTGTCAAAAGTGATCTCTTTGGGACAGTAATTCCTTAGGCTGGTTCGTCGTTACACTCAGTAAATGCTGTACTGTGAGAATGCAGTATGTGGAAAACAAGACTGAAGTAAACCTCGCTACTTCACACTTACAAGAGGGACTTCTTCTCAGTGCTGCCATACTGAAATACACAGGCATGCTTTGATCATCCCCAGAAACCTTAGTCGGGTCTAAGAAGATTAGTCAGGTCTTGCTCTCAAAAGCAACATTTCCATGTAGAATGAGATGAAACTGCTTGTTGCCCCCCTCTAGGATTGCTACTTTGAAGATCCTTTTCAGAAAAGATTCCTGAAATGTACTTGTATGCAGAATTTTTATCTTGCTGTTATAATGCATTTTATAGTTACACACGAACTGTTAACACATGGAACTGCTGACTGGTTTTCTGAATAGAGTTATGTATGTTGCACAACAGTCCTCAAATGTTTAAGAAAAGTCTCCCTGTGAAGAACTCTTTTTTTTTTTTTTTTTTTTTCTTTCTCTCCTCACTTGAGCTAGAGACAGAACCTATGGCCTATGCAGAGGAGCTAGATTACATGTGTACAGGCGTTTTCACGTTATAGGTTACATATTTAAAATTAGAATTATCCTGTATAAATTGAAATTAGGTAGCCGGGGTGGGAATATTTTGAATAACACTAACTTATTTTTAAAAAAGCAAGATAGGACTTTGTGCAATGTATTTTTGTAAATGCTTTTCAAAATGTCTGTTATTCTTTGCTGCCTCCAAACTGACAAGATGCTATTGAGATGTTTAAATAAAGAGTTTTAATTTTTGAAAGTGCATGTAATATTTGAAACAAGAAATAAAGCTTCTTTTCTGTATTTTTGATCACCTGCTTAAATAACGGAGGACATTAGAGACTGTAATACTAAAACTGAATGAATGCCTGTTGCCGTAGTTGGTAGGCAGATAGGTTTTCCCCATGGCTTGTCTCCAAGCATGATCTACCTCGTTCTCCCCCTTCCCTGTGGAAGAGGTCATGGCTCTTCCCTGTGCTGGGCTGAGAAGTGGGAGTTTTGTGACCCGCACCCCAAAACTTTGGGGTGCAACTGCAGGAGGAGTATGTGGTTTAGCGGTTCAACAGCCCGGGCTTGCCTTTCCTTCAGCGTTCCTGTGGAGCATGGTGTCTCGTGCTGAAACTTTTGAAGGGAAAAACCCTGCGAGTTGGTAGTTTCTTGATGTTTTTCAGCTATTTGTAATACACTTTCAGAAATTCATGCTTGAAATGGTAGGGGTTTTTTGTTTTGTTTTTTTTTTAAACTGTTCCTCAGCCTTGCTGCCCGTGTCCCTGAGGCGCAGCAGTGCCCAGCTCCCTTTCCTCTGCAACCCGCAAACCCTCCCTTGGTTTTTTATATTCTCCTTCTCCCTGGGCTGGCCGGTTGTGCGGTACAGGAATCGGCCCTTGACGAGGCCAGAGACTTTCGGGCTTTCCTTAGTTCCGTTTTGAGCCGGTTGACCCGGCCCCTCCCCGTCGGCGGAGCTTGTCCGCCAGCACGAACCGTTCCCCCCGGCCGCGGGTGCTCTCCTGACGGCTGCAGCGCGGCCC
>NW_009191338.1:8497-17267 GCF_000690835.1 Fulmarus glacialis | reverse complement strand
GTCTCTGCGGGACTGGCGCGTCTCACCCGGTGAGGGGGGAAGGCTGTGGAGAACTCGTTGTCTTTTCACGCGGGGAGTGTGGGGGGGAAGTTCTCCACAGCTTCGTTTCTTCAGCCCGTGCTGTGGAGACAGGGAGGTAAGGTCCTGCCTATGCTACGCGGGGTGCCCTGCAAGCAGGGATGGGGTCGGTGGGTGACGTGAGCATGGAGCAGTCCGGCAGCGCTGCCGTGAGCTCAGGGCTCAGCAAGTGCCTTTTCCAGGTCGCTGGCACCGAATTGAGGTTCAGGCTCTCCTTTTTTCCCCTGTCTAGTCCTGCATTGTTAGAGGAAAATCTCAAGGGCTTTGCTGAAAAGCTCAGAGTCCTGGAATCTGGCAGTTAGTAGATGACTTCACAGGTGCAAATAAATGCTTTTAGGTATGGCACACCTCAGCCTATTTTTGCAAAGGCCTAACTTTAACTATTTTTTTCTTTTTCCCCTTTAACTCTAAAGTTTAGGGGGGGACGATACTAGTGCTTTGCACAGTGTGTAACCCACTGCGTGATTGTGTGTTGCAGGGTCTGTCTTCAGGGCTTGATGTGGAGTACCTCTGCTCAGTAAAAGGACATAGCCATGGTAATACAGGTTTGATTCTTCTGAAGAGTATTGATACCACTTTTTAAGGAAATTGAGTTAATATCCAAAAGGTTCCTTCCTTATGTCTGCAGGACATAAACGGACCTGCCCAAATTCACTTTGTGTGAAAGCATGTACCCGATTCTGATTTTTAGCTTTTCTTGTTGTTCTTGGCTCAGGCTGTAAAATTTTGCACACATCCTATAAAGCCTCAAATCTTATTGCTTGTGGGTGAATGAAAATGCTGCACAAACATGGATTTCCCAGTACTTTTGAAGAGTGTTCAGCTGTCACGCTGGGCTGTAGTTTAAAAACTCACAAGACATCAGGGTAGGATGTCTGATCTGCGCGAGTCCTGTCTGTACATGCCGAAAAAGAACTGCACTCTGTTCAGCATCACATGTCCTTTGGTTGCCCGATAAATACGTAAGAAATCGCGGGGTTGTCAGCTGGTGCGCCAAGCGTTGGCTCTGGCACTGCCGTATGTGCACATACATACACAAGGTGTTACTTCTGACAGCATTTGCGATGCTGTGCTGTAGCTTGTTAGCTTCCCACACTCCGGGAACCCCTGCTCTAGGCTGTGCTCAAATGTGTGAGCTGACTGCAGACTGCAGCTTACTAATGCCCTGTTTCATGAGAGACAGGAAACAGAAGACGAGACAGTTGCTGACAATGATTGAGAACATACAAAGCGTGGAGGTCAGAGGTATCCGCTGCAGAGGGACAGCAGGAGCAGTGAGGCTGCTCTAGGCAAAAGGCATTCCCTGGTTCTCACTGCAGACTTAGACAACAGTTTGCCCTTACCTGTAAGCACCTTTTTTATTTTGAAAAATCAGCTACAGGCCAAATTCTGACCAGGAACCTAACTGTGATCACAAAATCCACCAGTGACCCTGCTGGGAGTGTGTAAACAGGAAGTGTGATTCAGGTGACTGGCTGAAAAATCTGACATAAGCATCTACTCTGTGAAGTGTGCACATTCCAGCACATGAAGTATTCAACAAATTCTATCCAATTAAGATCTGCAAAAAAGGCTTGTTGCCTTCTCTAATATATGCCTGAGTTCAAGTAGTTTGCAGTCTGCACGACTGAAGGTTTAGGAAACAATCTGCCATCACTTGCAGCTTGCACTCTGTATTTTCTGTCTGTCTTTTTTTCTTTCTGTGGATAGTGGTTCTGTGTGTTTTATATAGAACTCTTGACTTTTTTTTTTTTCCCTGTAAACATTCCTTCACATTGTGGTCTTGGCTCATTCTGAAGATTGTAGCCCTGACTGTGTTCTCGTACCTCAGACCACAAATGTTTGTCTCTTTTGCACTTAACAGTACTGAGCTGTAAAGGGACTCTTTAGAATTGATACCAGGAAAAATATGCTACATTTACTGCCTTCCCCTGGTTTATGCCCAACTGATACATGCGGCCTTTCTGGCTGTATCTGTGCTAATTCCTTCTAATGAAGTGCTTAGATCCGTTTAATTACAGTGTGCAAAACCAGGCAAGTAACAGAAATAGATGGGCAGATGCATAAAGTGACTCGGTGTGTACTGAAAGTGCTCTTGGCATCGGACCAGAGATCAAATACTTTCAGTTACTCGATGTGTAAATACTTCTGTTCAGCCTTTTCTGGGACTAGCTGTCGTTCCATCCTCGACATTCCTGGGATACTGCCCACCTTCTGGCTCCGGGTTGCCATCACCATTTTCCTGCCTACACAGCAGCAGTGAGAGATCCCTCCAGGTCCCTGACCCGGTTTCTGTTGCTCAATACCTGGAGGTAGCATCTTCCACGCAGACACGCTCCGGGCTTGTTGTGAGAAGTGGCCAGGATGGGTGAGAAAACAATCCAGGGAGTGAATCAGACTCTGGCAAATCCCTCTTGGAGGCAAGAGGCTGGGTGTTCAGGCACAAGCGCTAATCAGCTGGAGTTAACAGTAGTATTTTTTTTGGCGCGCTCTAGGGCTTGAGTGAGTCTTGGCAACACCTCCTTCCTACATACAGAATGGCAGAGCTGCTGCTTAGATTTGTGTTACTGCTAATGGTAGAACAGCAACTGTATCGCAGAGCCTTGAAAAGGCCACAGCTGTAGAAAGGAGACCTGCTTTTCTGGTTTATGATCCAGAGTCACAAGTAGACACACAGTAGTGGATGAACACACAACATAGGCTTAGTTTCTTTAGGATTGTATCATAATGCATTAATTAAAAAATCAATTGAAAAGAACATATGATTTCTGTTGCGCACAAACCTTTTTTAGCCAGGGAGAAGCACAGGGGAACAGTAGTTAGCTCTGTCTGATGACTTTAAAGATTCTTACAGCCTATAGAGCAAATACGGATTTGGTGAAAGTGTATTAATGCTTGTGAGTCCGTATATAAAATCACCACAAAGTACAGGAGTCTGTGGTGAGGGGCTCTGAGCTAATACTGCAAGCCAGGACTAAGATGCAATGAAACAGCTGTTCCGGGATGTCTTGGGATCCTCTACCCAGAAGCGAGACCCTGAAGACACAGGACTAACTGACTGCTTTTGTGGTCATTTTCTCTCTGCAGGCAGTTAAAAGTAGCAAACCCAAGCGTGGCAAAGGCAAAAGCTCCAAAAAGAAAGCAAAGAAGGTGGTGAAGGAAAAGGAAGTGGATATCCTCAGCCCAGCTGCCATGCTCAACGCCTACTACATCTGCCACAATGCTGCTGCCTGCCTGGAGTTTCGGGGCTTTCCCTGGCCTGGCGCCCCCAAAAAGAAGGGGAAGAAAGGAAAGTAACCGGGTGGCTGGAAAGCAAAGGACTCAGTGAAAACCAAGCTCCCTAGTGTAGAAGAGACTTTTTTGTGGATTAGACTCGTACTGACCTCTCCAGTGGTTAGCTCAAGTATTTTGCCATAGTCACTGTTGTGTCCATACAAAGACAGTCTTATTATAGCTAAAGCATAGAGTGACAAGTGGTAAGTGACACTGTGCCATTGTAATTTCAGCTGTGGCCCTTCACCCTCCGGTTCTGTGTGGAATAAAGCATTGCGCCTCAGCAGTCTGAAGGGTTTGTAGTGGGGTTTGCTTTACCCATACCACCGCCATTCTTTTATGGATGGGACGTGCTCCCCAATAGCGTTGGTGTACCTCCAGCTGGTTTAACCAGTGCTGGTGGAAACTTGAGTTCAGAAAGTGGATAACATGGTAAGATTGACAGTGTTAAGTATGATTTCTCTAATATCAGCTTATCTGTGTGAGAGTCACCCCGCATTCCCTCTCGGGGTCAACAGAGCCATGCGATGCCATCTGCGTATCTGTGATTCACCTTGTTCTAAAGGAAGTAGCTACATTTGGTCAGATAAGCAGTACCTGAAGCTCCAGCGAATGTACCACCAGCTCTCCTTTGGCTGTAGTGAAAATCTGGAGATCTAGCTTAGATGTTGTCAGTGATGCTATGTTACACAGTTAGAGGTGATGATGAACCCCCCCACCAGGTCTCCCCTTACAGTAATCGGTCTTAGTCCGAACATCCTGGCTAGAGACCACAAGCTTTGTGTTACGGTTCAGAGTTGTTTCGCCCCGTTTCCTCCACGTGTTTAACGCAGCCCTTGGTAAATTGTGAAGCAGCGTGTCAAGCGAAGCTGTACATCTCCCAGATTCTTACAGTGACTGGAAGGATGCAGTAGAGTGACTGGGAGGGGTGAGGATGCGTCCTGAACTAATGCAGGCTGTGGAGAGAGGGGAAGGAATACAAAAGGGATGAAATCTTGGAGAAAGAGTTGGGAAAAGAAAATCTGCAATGGGCTAGAGCTACTATAAGGGGAGATGTTCCAGTTCTCTAGGATACCTGAGGGACTGTGAGCATGCAAGACCGCTCTCTACACCAAGCGGCACTGTGACATGCACAGGAAGTATCACATCAGAATTTCAGTTGGTTTCTCAGGGCTGAACATCTGCGGTGCCAATCTGGCAGAGCAGCAAGCTGGCTCTCAAGGCCATTTCTGATTGACTTGACTGCAGGAAGAGGTGCAGCACCTTTCCGACTTCCAGGTAACTTTATGTTACGGATAACAGAACAGTCAATTATAATGTGATCGACCCAAACCGATAAAGGCCTGTAAAGCTTTATGCTGTTTCTCCAGCTTAAAATGTTCCCTTTATGAAGAGGTCTTGACCAGGTAAAATAGTTTTGTGGCATTGCTTTTAGGCCAACTGCTGGCATTATGTAGGCTACTGCACTACTCCACTGAGTTTGTTTCATCTACATGTCAAGGAAATCATGGTGGGTATCCTGTTTCCTTGCTAATTAGTCTGCAGTTGGCATGTTTTCTGAATCAGATATGTGGTTTGCAGTACCAGTTTGTTCTATGTTGTGCATCGACGTGTCTTCCTCGGCATTTACTCATGTTCTTGCTTCCCCATCACCCACCAGGAAGTCTCTGGTCACAGCATATACTTGCAACTATTTCCTCCAAGTATCAGCGTTCTAAAGCAAGAGATCTCTTGCAACCTCTGTATTTAGCATCTCGAGCTAAACATTTAAAAAAAATAAATTAGAGAAAAAAAATCATTCCCTTTTTGTATGATATATTTACTACACAGAACTTTAAGGGACAGATGTTTCCGAGCACTGAGGTAGGAACTGCTTAACATCATGGGGCAGCCCCCCACCATCACTGTCAGTTTGGGTCCCAGGGTCAGTTTGCAGGAGAAGTTGAAGAGCAGTACCATCTCTTGCCAAGATGAAGAACCCAGTTTAACAGCAATTGCATGCAGAGCAGGTGTTTGGGGAAGGAACTTCCTTCTGGGCAACTTATTCTCCAGCTATCTATTGCAGCATCGTGCGCAGTTTCCTCTGAAGCAGCTGTTATCTGACCAGCGCGGGAGACAGCGTGCCACACAAGACAGGCAAGTGGTCTGATCTGATACGACGGTTACAAGTAAGTGAAGCCATTTTTACATCTGTGATAGACTGAGCTACAATGATTTAAAGACTCCAAAGTTTTAGTATGCAAAAATTACTGGAACAAATAGTGAAATATCATTATATGTTTTCTTTTTAAAAAGAAATAAATCTGATTTCTGCATGATGCAATTGAGCACACCAGATGGCGACCAGCGAAGTGCAAAGGACAAAGACTCTGCTTTCTAGTGTATCTGAAAAGTTGCCATTCATTTCTTTGACAGCAGATGAGAAAACCCTTCCAACCATCCCAAACTGAAAAATGAAACACTTCCCCCCCGCCTTTTACCTCTCTCACGCCTTGATCCATCTCAATTTTGCACATAATTCAGGCTCCCTGGTGGTTAATAAAGACCAACAGACATCTCTAAAGAAAAGTTTGGACATCAAAAGGCTCGATTCTCTATTTCAATGTGTTGCTTCAGAGTGCCACAGGCTGTGCTGCTGACTTCTAAGGGAGAGTCTTTGGCTCAAGTGGACGTGACTTTACAGGGAGTCTCCGCTGCTGCGGGATGACACTTGCAGATATTTCTGTTTTATCACAACCCTGTAAGAGTTTGATTCTGTGACTGGCTTTTCTGCCTGCTGGGGTGCAGAACTTATAAGCTGAGTTTATGTTGAATAAAGCCTGTTCTGCTCAAATCCGCAAAGAATCTTTTGAGGGGAAACTGCAAGCTGGAGAGGCCCTTTGCTTTATGGGCACAGAGCAAGGGAACTTTGTGGCGTTACCTGCGTCATCTCTTGCAGGGAGTTACATTTTTCTAGTGTTAGGGCTTCTTTCATTTTGCTGTTACCGAGCAGTCGTGCACAGTGTGCTGCTTTGGGTACGCGAGGTTAACGTTTCCGGTAGGAAGTTGTATACCAAAGCCCTGCTGTTAAAAATACGCTGGATGTTGATGTGCATGTTTGTGGGTGGGGCACAGCAGTGGGGAGGGGAGAGACGCAGGACTGTTATGTGATGTGAGTGATGGCTACATATACATATAAAAAGCTTAAAAAAAGATATTATTTACCACATTTGGTATTAGAATATTTCAAGACGTATGTGAGCAGCTTGCCTTCTTTACTCTTTCCTTCAGTCAGCGTTTCTGTATTGCCTGGTATCTCCTAGCATGTTATTTTCACATTAAGAAAAGCATTGTGGATCTTTAGGATACCTAAGAAAGGCTTGAGAAGTGGCATGTATCCTTTTGTCTCATTTCTCATTTTAAGAAATGCCCTGGCTGTTATTTCCCAACTTCAGGGGAGGATAGCTGAGGACTCTTTTGCTCATAAATGGTATCTCCATAATGAAGTGGTTACTATGGTGAAGTTTTAAAGAAAAACTTTCATCCAAAGGCATATTAGATGTTGGCACTACATGGTGTCAGCAGAAGTAAATAAAATAAAGTTTTCAGTAGGTTAACTCCTGTCTCATTTGCTCATTTTTCACTGTCTTGGTTCCCCACTGCCATTTCAGATGTCCTCTAGGAACAGAGAGTCCAATTTTACTGTTTTTTGTATAAGTCTGTCTCTTTCAAGCTTTCAGTTTATGATAAAAAAAGGCACAAGTCATTTTTTTTCTCTCTTTTGCTAGAATTGTCGTACAAAAGACCAAAAGGAACAAAAGATTAGAACTTACAGGAATGGTTGCTCTCTGAGACGTGCTGTCTAGGTACCATGACACCTGCAAGTATTGATGTCTTCCATTTCAAATACTGGGATGACTTTTCTTACATCCTAGTAACTCGATGATCTTAGAGGTCTTTTCCAACCTTAATGATTCTATGATTCTATGATTCTAGTGTGTTATCCACTATATAATTACCCAGTTACTGGTAGTTTTCTGGAGGTATTCAGTGAATTCAGGAGTCCTGCTTCTTGCAGATGCTTTTGGTGTCCCCTTAGTTTATAGGGCCTTCCCACTCCGGCAGCCTCAGACCATAGGTTAGTCATAAGAGAATCCTGGGGAGAAAATACCTTTTTCCTTGACTTTTTTTGGTTTAGGTTGCACGTAATTTTGTTAAAGGTAAGAAATATTTAGTTCTTTTAAAATAAAATACAGTCCTTTAAGCCTGCAGTGTTCCTTCTAGGTTATTGCTATATGACTTCAGGAGAGACAACCAAAGGTATTTCTTTTATTTACTCTTAAGGTCTGATATATTCACGACTAAGCTAAAGTAAACTGAGTGTGAAATCTTTTTTATGCAAAACCTGGCTTAGTATCAGCATTTCTCCCAATTGTTTTCTAGATGTAATTGGCACTAAAAGTCAGAAATGTTTAAGAAAAATGAGGAAAATACTTAATGCAACACATGGTTACAACAGCTTCCTTGGAATGGCCGTGATTATATGCCATGAAGGGAGCAGTTTGCTCTTTGGTGGAAATGCTTGAACCAAATGCTTTAAAAGTTCACCTGCAATTACTGCTGAATGTTAGAATCTTTTTAATAGCTGAAATTGCGAGGGATAGGCCAAGTGCTCCTACAATCTAAAAGGAAGCCCTTTTTTAATGTTACCGGGTAGACCAGACTACATGGGTTATATGAAGAAAGAAAAAATACTTAATGCTGTTTAGTGCAAGTTGAAAATTACATTTAACTTCATAAAATCTTTTTCTCTCTCAGAGTGATTCAAATAGGTCATACATCTCTTGGGGGCACTTTTTCCACATCATTTAATAGGAAGTGCCTGTTCTGTGAAGTACGAAGATAACCAGGCTGGGAGAAGAGATCTCCATGCATACTGAGAGGTTAAACCAGAAGTTTACAAAACTGATGTTGGAATTACAAGTTGTATTGGTTAAGCAATTTAGTTAAAATAATTATTGGAGCTGGTTTTTTCTTGCGTTTTCTCAGTGGCAATATGGTCAACACACTTGAAAGAGACTTTAAACACGGGTCATCTCGCCTTGCTTTGCATGTCTATAGCATAGCTATCTCTGCCTGCATTAGTCATGCTGGGATCTCCTTATAGATAAAAAGGAGATGGGAAACAGGCATGTGAAGCATGACCAGTTCTGGACCAAAAAGTCTGATGTTTCTTTTCCGCGTTTATGGCAAACTGCTCATTCCTTAAAGTATTTTGTTCCTGGAAAAATTAATTTACTATCTATGACTTCTTTGACCTCTCTTGGTCTGAAAAAAATGTTTGTAGAATAAATCTGCCCCCAAATCCTCATCCGATCTGATGGACGTACTACCATGATGTAGCGCTTTGCATGTTGAATACACAGTTACTACTTACATT